>NC_091299.1:25388194-25423194 GCF_038502225.1 Cherax quadricarinatus
TGTCTGTTAGAACAGCCGGATTGTGAATGTCTGTTTTAAATATACTGATTCCTCAACAACAACAACAGCCCGTTGATAATGGTATAAAATACCGACATGCTGATGAATACATACTGAGGAAACGTTTCGCCACGCAGTGGCTTCATCAGTCCTATATAAAGAAGAATGGTGAAGATCAGGAGTTTGAGGTAATCAGTCCATCAATCTTTTCAAGATTGATGGACTGATTACATCAACTCCAGGCTGAGGGACTGATTGTCTCAAACTCCTCCTGATCTTCACCATTCTTCTTTGTATAGGACTGATGAAGCCACTGAGTGGCCATCCATCTGGCTGAACCAGCCAGCTGGCTGAAGCAACCAACTGGCTGAATCAGCCATCTAGCTGAACCAGCCTTTTAATTAAGATGCTATTTCTCGTGATACCTTGGTTCAGCAGCCAGCTGGGAGGAGTGATGGGTCCGGACTCACCCTACTCCTCCTCCTAGCCAATAATAGATTCTAAAGCCCTCGGTCAAGCCCACAAGAAAGGATCAAAGACCTTTCCTACAGGGGACAGTACTCTATGTGGGATTGAGTCCCCTTATTGTACCTCTTTTTATCCCTTATACAATATTCAAGGGTCTTATAGCCTACTGTATTTTGAAGAGGAGAGGCCAGAAAAAGTGTATTTTTCATATGAGATAACAGAGGATAATTGATAAACGGAAGATAATCAGAGATTATCAAACATAAATGATTTATAATTGAAGGATGCGCTCGTGGGTCGGCTGGTCTAATCATGCATAAAGGCTGATGACTGCAGGATGATGTGGCCCTCCTAGATGATGTGTGTGAGCGCTGCTGTGATAGTGATCATCAGTAGTACCTGGGCACAGGTGTTGAGGGTCGTCAGGAGCATGTGTATCGTGGTGGTGGGGGGTGAGGGGGGACAGGTCGTGCGTGGGATCACGACCACCAGGTGAAGACTCACCTTCCCACGCCTCCCTCCCCTCACCCCCTTCACCTCCTCCTCTCCCTCCAGAGGCATGGCTCCTGTAGCAGGTATAAAAGCTGCAGTACCGGTACCAGTAGCAGCAGCACCACCGGTAACACCAGTAGGAGCGACACCAGTACTGGCAGCAGGAGCAATAACAGCAACAGCAGCAGCGCCAGTAACATCAGTAACACTAGCTAAAGGAGCATTATTAGCAGTAACAGCTTGAGCTGGGAGACTTAAGTAGCAACAGCTTGAGCTGGGAGACTTCAGTAGCAACAGCTTGAGCTGGGAGACTTCAGTAGCAACAACTTGAGCTGGGAGACTTAAGTAGCAACAACTTGAGCTGGGAGACTTCAGTAGCAACAACTTGAGCTGGGAGACTTCAGTAGCAACAGCTTGAGCTGGGAGACTTCAGTAGCAACAACTTGAGCTGAGAGACTTCAGTAGCAACAACTTGAGCTGAGAGACTTCAGTAGCAACAACTTGAGCTGGGAGACTTCAGTAGCAACAACTTGAGCTGGGAGACTTAAGTAGCAACAACTTGAGCTGGGAGACTTAAGTAGCAAGAGCCTGAGCTGGGAGACATCAGTAGCGTCAACAATAAGGATTTCGTCAAGTATTCCATCAAAGGTTCACCAGCTAGGGCAGCATCAAAGGTTCATCAGCTAGGGCAGCATCAAAGGTTCATCAGCTAGGGCAGCATCAAAGGTTCATCAGCTAGGGCAGCATCAAAGGTTCATCAGCTAGGGCAGCATCAAAGGTTCACCAGCTAGGTCAGCATCAAAGGTTCATCAGCTAGGAGAGCATCAAAGGTTCACCAGCTAGGACAGCATCAAAGGTTCATCAGCTAGGTCAGCATCAAAGGTTCATCAGCTAGGGCAGCATCAAAGGTTCACCAGCTAGGTCAGCATCAAAGGTTCATCAGCTAGGAGAGCATCAAAGGTTCACCAGCTAGGACAGCATCAAAGGTTCATCAGCTAGGGCAGCATCAAAGGTGCACCAGCTAGGTCAGCATCAAAGGTTCATCAGCTAGGAGAGCATCAAAGGTTCACCAGCTAGGAGAGCATCAAAGGTTCACCAGCTAGGTCAGCATCAAAGGTTCATCAGCTAGGGCAGCATCAAAGGTTCACCAGCTAGGACAGCATCAAAGGTTCACCAGCTAGGACAGCATCAAAGGTTCACCAGCTAGGAGAGCATCAAAGGTTCACCAGCTAGGAGAGCATCAAAGGTTCACCAGCTAGGTCAGCATCAAAGGTTCATCAGCTAGGGCAGCATCAAAGGTTCACCAGCTAGGACAGCATCAAAGGTTCACCAGCTAGGACAGCATCAAAGGTTCACCAGCTAGGAGAGCATCAAAGGTTCACCAGCTAGGAGAGCATCAAAGGTTCACCAGCTAGGAGAGCATCAAAGGTTCACCAGCTAGGACAGCATCAAAGGTTCACCAGCTAGGAGAGCATCAAAGGTTCACCAGCTAGGAGAGCATCAAAGGTTCACCAGCTAGGAGAGCATCAAAGGTTCACCAGCTAGGAGAGCATCAAAGGTTCACCAGCTAGGAGAACATCAAAGGTTCACCAGCTAGGTCAGCATCAAAGGTTCATCAGCTAGGGCAGCATCAAAGGTTCACCAGCTAGGACAGCATCAAAGGTTCACCAGCTAGGAGAGCATCAAAGGTTCACCAGCTAGGACAGCATCAAAGGTTCACCAGCTAGGACAGCATCAAAGGTTCACCAGCTAGGAGAGCATCAAAGGTTCACCAGCTAGGAGAGCATCAAAGGTTCACCAGCTAGGAGAGCATCAAAGGTTCACCAGCTAGGAGAGCATCAAAGGTTCACCAGCTAGGACAGCATCAAAGGTTCACCAGCTAGGACAGCATCAAAGGTTCACCAGCTAGGAGAGCATCAAAGGTTCACCAGCTAGGAGAGCATCAAAGGTTCACCAGCTAGGACAGCATCAAAGGTTCACCAGCTAGGAGAGCATCAAAGGTTCACCAGCTAGGACAGCATCAAAGGTTCACCAGCTAGGACAGCATCAAAGGTTCACCAGCTAGGAGAGCATCAAAGGTTCACCAGCTAGGAGAGCATCAAAGGTTCACCAGCTAGGAGAGCATCAAAGGTTCACCAGCTAGGACAGCATCAAAGGTTCACCAGCTAGGAGAGCATCAAAGGTTCACCAGCTAGGACAGCATCAAAGGTTCACCAGCTAGGAGAGCATCAAAGGTTCACCAGCTAGGACAGCATCAAAGGTTCACCAGCTAGGAGAGCATCAAAGGTTCACCAGCTAGGACAGCATCAAAGGTTCACCAGCTAGGACAGCATCAAAGGTTCACTAGCTAGGACAGCATCAAAGGTTCACCAGCTAGGACAGCATCAAAGGTTCATCAGCTAGGACAGCATCAAAGGTTCACCAGCTAGGAGAGCATCAAAGGTTCACCAGCTAGGACAGCATCAAAGGTTCACCAGCTAGGAGAGCATCAAAGGTTCACCAGCTAGGACAGCATCAAAGGTTCACCAGCTAGGACAGCATCAAAGGTTCACCAGCTAGGACAGCATCAAAGGTTACCTTCCAGCAGAGCTGCTGTTACTATCACTTGGTAATTACCATCTCACAGGATGATCCACCATTGTTTTATATGACAGTGAGAAGACAGTGAGGGCAAGGTATTGGTGAGGAATTTCTAATACATTCAAATGAGGAGCCACTGTTGGTGGTACCATTGATGGTGGTACCATTGATGGTGGTACCATTGATGGTGGTACCATTGATGGTGGTACCATTGATGGTGGTACCATTGATGGTGGTACCATTGATGGTGGTACCATTGATGGTGGTACCATTGATGGTGGTGCCATTGATGGTGGTACCATTGATGGTGGTACCATTGATGGTGGTGCCATTGATGGTGGTGCCATTGATGGTGGTGCCATTGATGGTGGTACCATTGATGGTGGTACCATTGATGGTGGTACCATTGATGGTGGTGCCATTGATGGTGGTGCCATTGATGGTGGTACCATTGATGGTGGTACCATTGATGGTGGTACCATTGATGGTGGTACCATTGATGGTGGTGCCATTGATGGTGGTGCCATTGATGGTGGTACCATTGATGGTGGTGCCATTGATGGTGGTACCATTGATGGTGGTGCCATTGATGGTGGTGCCATTGATGGTGGTGCCATTGATGGTGGTACCATTGATGGTGGTACCATTGATGGTGGTGCCATTGATGGTGGTACCATTGATGGTGGTACCATTGATGATGGTACCACTGATGATACCAATGATGATGGTACGTACCACTGATGATGGTACAATTGATGGTGGTACCATTGATGATGGTATCATTGAAGGTACCATTGATGATACCTGGAGTATACCTGGAGAGGGTTTCGGGGGTCAACGCCCTCTCTGCTCGGTCTGAGACCAGGCCTCGTGGTAGATCAGGGTCTGATCAACCAGGCTGTTACTGCTGGCCGTACGCAAACTGACGTACGAACAATAGCCTGGGTGGTCAGGTACTGACTTTAGGTGCCTGTCCAGCGCCTTTTTGAAGACAGCCAGAGGTCTATTTATAATCCCTTCTTATGTATGCTGGGAGACAGTTTAACAGTCTTGGGCCCCTCACACTTACTGTTTTGTCTTTCAGCGTATTCATGGCGACCTTGCTTTTCATTGGGGGAATGTTGCATCTTCTGCCAAGTCTTTTGCTTTCATAGGGAGTAATTTTCGTGTGAAAGTTTGGTACTAATCCCTCTAGGATTATCCAAGTGTATATTATTATGCATTTCTCTCGCCTGCATTCCAGGGAATACAAATCAAGGGACTTCAACCATTCCCAGTAATTTAGATGCCTCATCGTACTTATTTGTTCCGTGAAAGTTCTTTGTACACTCTCCAGGTGAACAATTTCGCCTGCCTTGAAGGGGGCAGTTAGTGTACAGCAGTATTCCAGCCTAGAGAGAACAAGCAGTTTGAGGAGAATCATCATGGACTTGGCGTCCCTAGTTTTGAAGGTTCTCATTATTCATCCTATCATTTTTCTAGCAGATGCGGTAGATACATTGTTGTGGTCTTTGAAGACGAGATCATCTGACATTATCACCCCCACGTCCTTCACATTACTTTTAGGCTCTATTATATGGTTAGAATTTGTCGCATACCCTGATAGAGTTTTAATTTCCTCGTGTTTTCCATATGTGAGTAGTTGAAATTTCTCCTCGTTGAACTTCATATTGTTTTGAGTGGCCCATTTGAAGATTTGGTTGATGTCCGCTTGGAGTCTCGCGGTGTCTTCGATGAAGGTCACTGTCATGGTAATACGGGTGTCATCCGCAAAGGAAGGCACGGAGCTATGGCTTACATCTCTGTCTGTGTCAGACATGAGGATGAGGAATAGAATGGGAGCGAGTACTGTGCCTTGTGGAACAGAACTTTTCATCGTAGCTGCCTCAGACTTTACTCTGTTTACTGTTACTCTTTGTGTTCCATTTGTTAGAAAATTATAGATCCATCTACCAATATTTTCTGTTATTCCTTTATCACGCATTTTGTGTGCTATTACACCATGGTCACACTTGTTGAAAGCTTTTGCAAAGTCTGTGTAAACTATATCTGTATTTTGTTTATCCTCTACAGCATCCAGGACCTTGTCATAGTGGTCCAGTAGTTGGGACAGGCAGGAGAGACCTGCTCTAAACCCGTGTTGCTCTGGGTTGTGTAATTGATGGGTATCTAATTGGTTGGCGATCTTGCTTCTTAGAACCCTCTCAAAGATTTTTATGATATGGGATGTTAGTGCTATCGGTCTGTAGTTCTTTGCAATTGCTTTACTGCCCCCTTTGTGGAGTGGGGCTATGTCTGTTGTTTTTAGCAGCTGTGGGACGACCCCTGTGTCCATGCTCCCTCTTCATAGGATGCTGAAGGCACGTGACACGGGCTTCTTGCAGTTCTTGATATATTATTATTATAATCAAAAAGAAGCGCTAAGCCACAAGGACTATACAGCAGTTCTTGATGAACACGGAATTCCATGAGTCTGGACCTGGGGCAGAGTGCATGGGCATGTCATTAATTGCTCTTCAAAGTCTTGTGAAGTTAGAATAATATCCAAGATTTTTATATGACCAAATTTTGGGTTTCGTTCATAAAGAATTCATTTGGATTGTCGACCCTTAGTGTGGGCAGCGGCTCGCTGAACACTAAGTCATATTGGGACTTTAGTATCTCACTCATTTCTTGGCTGTCATCTGTGTATGTCCCATCTCGCCTAAGCAGGGGCCCAATACTGGATGTTGTTTTTCCCTTAGATTTGGCATAAGAGAAGAAGTGTTTAGTTTTTTTTTCAATTTCCTTTATGGCTTTTAGTTTTTCCTGTGATTCTTGTCTCTTGTTAGATTCCTTCAGCTTAAGTTCGATATTTACAATTTCATTGACTAGTGCTTCCCTTCGTATGGAGGTACCACGTGCGTATTTATTAGCAGAGTATATGTGAGGGAGAGAAAGGGATGAAGGGAGGTACGGTGGAAGGGAGGGTGGTAGGCAGGGAGGTAGTGGCAGGTGGCAGGCGAACGTTGGGGGTCTCGTGACCACCTGTCATTCCCTCCCACATTGCTCTTCCTCTTTCACTACCACTAAGGAAGCTTGGTCTGCCAGAGACTGGCCGGAGGTGGCGATACAACTGGACATCACTCTGTCCATCGTTGAAAATCATCCTCGTGTATGTGATCTGTCTTAGACCAAGACATCACATACACGCTGAGACCTGAAATCACTGGCACCAAAGCAACATTTTCCAGCCAGAACTTTAACTTTCTCACCAAAAGCGCTCGCCCCTCCCGTAAGTGTATGGCCAACACAAAATATTCATGAGGTAGTGAGGGGCTGTGAGTGCCAGAATCAGGCAGGGATATCGTCAACTGAGCCTACCATACCTGCTTATCGTACGTGTAAACCTTGTGAAGGAGGGAGACACACGACCCTTACCACAGTATGGTTGAGTGTCTGGTTGTTAGTGACTCGAGGTCTGGGGAAATGAGATACCTGGAAGTATCAGTACGTTATCTTCTCTCTATTATATAACGATATTCTCACTGTCCACCTTAAATGTACCAGTACTCATTACCAGCTTAGTAATTCTCCAGCTGTATGCAAAATGCTCACTGAACATGAATATGTACATAAATATACGTATGAATGTACATACTTGTGTATATATATATATATATATATATATATATATGTATATATATATATATATATATATATATATATATATATATATATATATATATATTAGTATGAAGCACAGCCTACGTGATGGAATATGACAGAGAAACATAGTCAGCTTTTGTTGCCACTGTATCTGTCACATAGAAGAGTGTAGCAGCACACTGATGATGATGTATATACTCAAGCTGAAACAATTATTTATTCACTCCTTCACTCCCTGCTTCATTCACTCCTTCACTCACTCCTTCACTCCCTGCTTCACTCACTCCTTCACTCACTCATTCACTCCCTGCTTCATTCACTCCTTCACTCACTCCTTCACTCCCTGCTTCACTCACTCCTTCACTCACTCCTTCACTCCCTGCTTCACTCACTCCTTCACTCACTCCTTCACTCCCTGCTTCACTCACTCCTTCACTCACTCCTTCACTCACTCCTTCACTCACTCCTTCACTCACTCCTTCACTCACTCCTTCACTCACTCCTTCACTCACTCCTTCACTCCCTGCTTCACTCACTCCTTCACTCACTCCTTCACTCCCTGCTTCACTCACTCCTTCACTCACTCCTTCACTCACTCCTTCACTCCCTGCTTCACTCACTCCTTCACTCACTCCTTCACTCCTTCACTCACTCCTTCACTCCCTCTTTTACACACTCCTTCACTCACTCCTTCATTCTCTCCTTCAGTCCTTCCTTCACTCACCTCTTCACTCCCTCTTTCACTCACTCCTTCACTCCTTCACTCACTCCTATTATTTGTACATGTGTTGGAAATATGTCTTCTGTTGTACATAAATGGCATACAATGGTATACAATGGTATACAATGGTATACAATGGTATACAATGGTATACAATGGTATACAATGATATACAATACTGACAAATGAAGAATTAGACACATGTGTAACATCTGGGTATTTTTATTGTAGAAGTTTCGCCCTCCAGTGTCTTTATTAATACAATATAAGGGCTTAATGTGAAGAATGTAGAATTATATGCCAAAGACGATGTAATAGTCTCTCAGATTTGGAGTTGGTGAAGATCACCGTAGTCTTCAAATTCGAATTCAAAGTTTATTCTCTATAAGGATTGCAATGCTGAGTTTACAGAATTTGGTTATTGTGTGGTTTACATGTAGTAAAATAATAATTACAGAGTTGAAGCAACTGAGGCACAGACATAGAACTTGGCGCTTATATATCGGTGACAAATAAAGAAACCTAGCTATTGCACATGTGTCTAATTCTTCTTACTGTTGGTATTGTATACTGTTACAAAAAAAGCGATTCTAAAAGCTTAGAGATCTCCAGTGAATACTAGAAAGGACTGCCCTTCTAGCATCCAGCCTGTTACTGGGTTTTCGTAACAAGTAGTCAGTATCCTTGTCCAATTATCCATTAAAATTCAGTATGGTTCAATAGTGCTTTAGGATTATAACTGGTAGGCTACTAACTAGAGAAATTAAAATTTAATAAATTTATTAAGTAGTAAGTTGTCTAGAGGTATATTATCAAATTAAATTAATTACAGCAATCAAAATAAAATCAATCTCTCGAGTTCAATATTATTGTGCTGAAAGCACATATCACATTTATAATTCTTAAGTACCGTCAGGTACATTAACATTTAATAAGATATTACAAATATGTACAAGTAAGTGTGTGTATGCGTTTAAGTGCTCTTAAGTAGTTAGCTATGTCTCAAGACTCGAATAAGACTTAAACAAGTGACTGACAAAGTCCTCAAATAAACTAACTTCTTGACCGACTGGCAACCCGAACAGTCTGCTTGAACAACAAAGAATGCTAAGCCCAATAGCAATGCAATATCAAGCGACTGCGACACAGAATCTGGAACTGGGAAATAATATAACGACACTAAATAGGGACCATCTGCAGATCCTCCACAAAAGTTACAAAACTCCCATAATACTGAATCTACGTTCAGCATAGGAAAACCCGACTGTGACAATGCACAGAAACCAGTACAAAATTAGGTCAGAAGCTATAGCTAAGGACCTGAGATACTCAGAGTGTCTATGTGACACACAACCTCAGTACAACGTCGAAAATAACTAAGTCTTTACAATGTTCTGTGAACAAAGTTCTACAGAACTAACAAGAATAATGAGACAGACAATCTGTTCAACCACCAAGCGAGTCTACAGCAGACTGACTACTTCACGAGAGGTGAGGACACCCCCCCCCTCGATCACGTGATAGCTACGTGGACAACTGCAGCTCAGAAGCCGGCAGTATAACGAGCGACAAGCGATAATTACAGTAGTTTGACAATCAAGACTAACTGAGCACATTTTATGTACATCCTAACAACATAAGCTAAATAACAATATAACAGTCAAATAATAATATAAAGTCATACATTTACGATTTAGCTATTATCGCAAATATAAGCAATATAAAATTAAATGAAAAGGTAATATACATTATATATACATAATAATCATTGTAACCCATCCAGGGGTTGCAACATATACCATTTACGTACCAACCTGTCAGACACTGCAACATTATGGAATCTTGGTTCAGAAGACATCTACACAACCTTCTTGCTTCCAACTGGCTCATTCCTCGGGTATAACCTACTTCCACTGGGAATTCCCAACTACCGGTGACAATGTCTTGGTCTGCTGCACGACCTACACCTGTTGCAAGTATATAAGCACCAAGCTCCATGTTTGTGCCTCAGTTCCTTCAAGACTACGGTGCGAGTCTGACGTACTCGTTACTTCATCTTATGTATATAATCCCACAGTTTTCATATTTTGTTCTTGTATTGATAAAGTCACTGGCTGGCAGAACCTCTGTAGTTAAAGATACCAGATGTTACATATGTGTTTATGTTTCTTTTATTACAAGGTGACCAAGATATAAGCCCTTCTATTGCAAGAATCTTACGATAGGTTATGGCGGCGGTGGTTGTGGTAAGGATGGTGGAGGTAGTGGTGGTGGTGGTAATGGTGATGGAGGTGGTGGTAATGGTGATGGAGGTGGTGGTGGTGGTAATGGTGATGGAGGTGGTGGTGGTGGTGGTAATGGTGATGGAGGTGGTGGTGGTGGTAATGGTGATGGAGGTGGTGGTGGTGGTAATGGTCATGGAGGTGGTGGTGGTGGTAATGGTGATGGTGGTGGTAGTAATGGTGATGGAGGTGGTGGTGGTGGTAATGGTGATGGAGGTGGTGGTGGTGGTAATGGTGATGGAGGTGGTGGTGGTGGTGGTAATGGTGATGGAGGTGGTGGTGGTGGTAATGGTCAGGGAGGTGGTGGTGGGGGTAATGGTGATGGTGGTGGGTGGTGATGGAGGTGGTGGTGGTGGTAATGGTGATGGAGGTGGTGGTGGTGGTAATGGTGATGGAGGTGGTGGCGGTGGAGGAAATGGTGGTGGTGGTGGTAGTGGTGGTAATGGTGATGGAGGTGGTGGTGGTGGTAATGGTGATGGAGGTGGTGGTGGTGGTAATGGTGATGGAGGTGGTGGTGGTGGTAATGGTGATGGAGGTGGTGGTGGTGGTAATGGTGATGGAGGTGGTGGTGGTGGTGGTAATGGTGATGGAGGTGGTGGTGGTGGTAATGGTGATGGAGGTGGTGGTGGTGGTAATGGCGATGGAGGTGGTGGTGGTGGTAATGGTGATGGAGGTGGTGGTGGTGGTAATGGTGATGGAGGTGGTGGTGGTGGTAATGGTGATGGAGGTGGTGGTGGTGGTGGTGGTGGTGGTGGTGGTAATGGTGATGGAGGTGGTGGTGGTGGTGGTAATGGTGATGGAGGTGGTGGTGGTGGTGGTAATGGTGATGGAGGTGGTGGTGGTGGTGGTAATGGTGATGGAGGTGGTTGTGGTGGTAATGGTGATGGTGGTGGTGGTGTTGGTTGTGGTGGTGGAGGTGGGGGTGACGTTGGTGGTGGTGGTGGTAATGGTGATGAAGGTGGTGGTGGTGATAATGGTGATGGAGGTGGTGGTGGTGGTGGTGGTGATGGTGGTGGTGGTGGTGGTGGTGGTGGTGGTGGTGGTGATGGTGGTGGTGGTGGTGGTGGTGGTGGTGGTGGTGGTGGTGGTAATGGTGATGGAGGTGGTGGTGGTGGTGGTGGTGGTGATGGAGGTGGTGGTGGTGGTGATGGTGGTGATGGAGGTGGTGGTGGTGGTGGTGGTGGTGGTGGTGGTGGTGGTGGTGGTGGTGGTGGTGGTGGTGGTAATGGTGATGGAGGTGGTGGTGGTGGTGGTGATAATGGTGATGGAGGTGGTGGTGGTGGTAATGGTGATGGAGGTGGTGGTGGTGGTGGTAATGGTGATGGAGGTGGTGGTGGTGGTAATGGTGATGGAGGTGGTGGTGGTGGTAATGGTGATGGAGGTGGTGGTGGTGGTAATGGTGATGGAGGTGGTGGTGGTGGTAATGGTGATGGAGGTGGTGGTGGTGGTGGTGGTGGTGGTGGTGGTGGTGGTAATGGTGATGGAGGTGGTGGTGGTGGTGGTAATGGTGATGGAGGTGGTGGTGGTGGTGGTAATGGTGATGGAGGTGGTGGTGGTGGTGGTAATGGTGATGGAGGTGGTTGTGGTGGTAATGGTGATGGAGGTGGTGGTGGTGGTGGTTGTGGTGGTGGAGGTGGTGGTGGTGGTGGTGGTGGTGGTGGTGGTGGTGGTGGTGGTAATGGTGATGAAGGTGGTGGTGGTGGTAATGGTGATGGAGGTGGTTGTGGTGGTAATGGTGATGGAGGTGGTGGTGGTGGTTGTGGTGGTGGAGGTGGTGGTGGTGGTGGTGGTGGTGGTGGTGGTGGTGGTGGTGGTGGTAATGGTGATGGAGGCGGTGGTGGTGGTGGTAATGGTGATAGAGGTGGTGGTGGTGGTGATGGTGGTGATGGAGGTGGTGGTGGTGGTGGTGTTGGTGGTGGTGGTGGTGGTGGTGGTGGTGGTGGTGGTAGTGGTAATGGTGATGGAGGTGGTGGTGGTGGTGGTGATAATGGTGATGGAGGTGGTGGTGGTAATGGTGATGGAGGTGGTGGTGGTGGTGGTAATGGTGATGGAGGTGGTGGTGGTGGTGGTAATGGTGATGGAGGTGGTGGTGGTGGTGGTGGTAATGGTGATGGAGGCGGTGGTGGTGGTGGTAATGGTGCTGGAGGTGGTGGTGGTGGTGATGGTGGTGATGGAGGTGGTGGTGGTGGTGGTGGTGGTGGTGGTGGTGGTGGTGGTGGTGGTGGTGGTAGTGGTAATGGTGATGGAGGTGGTGGTGGTGGTGGTGATAATGGTGATGGAGGTGGTGGTGGTAATGGTGATGGAGGTGGTGGTGGTGGTGGTAATGGTGATGGAGGTGGTGGTGGTGGTGGTAATGGTGATGGAGGTGGTGGTGGTGGTGGTGGTAATGGTGATGGAGGTGGTGGTGGTGGTGATGGTGATGGAGGTGGTAGTGGTGGTAATGGTGATGGAGGTGGTGGTGGTGGTGGTATTGGTGATGGAGGTGGTGGTGGTGGTGGTAATGGTGATGGAGGTGGTGGTGGTGGTAATGGTGATGGAGGTGGTGGTGGTGGTAATGGTGATGGAGGTGGTGGTGGTGGTGGTGGTGGTAATGGTGATGGAGGTGGTGGTGGTGGTGGTAATGGTGATGGAGGTGGTGGTGGTGGTAATGGTGATGGAGGTGGTGGTGGTGGTGGTGGTGGTAATGGTGATGGTGGTGGTTGTGGTGGTAATGGTGATGGAGGTGGTTGTGGTGTTAATTGTGATGGAGGTGGTGGTGGTGGTAATGGTGATGGAGGTGGTGGTGGTGGTGGTGGTGGTTGTGGTGGTGGTAATGGTGATGGAGGTGGTGGTGGTGGTGATAATGGTGATGGAGGTGGTGGTAATGGTGATGGAGGTGGTGGTGGTGGTGGTAATGGTGATGGAGGTGTTGGTGGCGGTGGTAATGGTAATGGTGATGGAGGTGGAGGTGGTGATGGTGGTAATGGTGATGATGATGGTGAAGAAAACTTAAACAACCCATGGGCACCCCTACTCCTTCTTCCTCCACCCAGTCTCTCTCCATCCCCTCCCCCATCCTCATCTCACCCCATCCTTCCCTCCTAGTCATTTCCTATACCTCTCTCTCTCTTCTACTTGCCTCCCTGCTAATCACTATCTATCCATTGACCAACTCCCCATCTTTCCCCCTCCAGCTTACCCATCTTCGTCCCTCCTCCCCTGCACTGTTGGGGTGGGAGGAGGGACCACACACTCTCCCACAACAACAAAGGCAGCTGTCAATTCGTCAAGTTTACCATTACAATGTTATTGTCTTGAGAAACATTCTCATGCCAAGGCTTTTCTTCCTAGATGACTTAAACGTCTTCTTACGAGTGGCCAGTGTGGCCCCGGGATTGTGGCCAGAGCTTAGGGCCAAATTTTTTCAATACGAACGGAGCCGTAAGCACAGGGCCATAGTGGTGGCCACAAGCCCAGAATCAGAGTGGTGGCTACAAACACATGACCACGGTGCTGGTGGTCACAATCACAGGGCCACAGTGGTGGCCACAAGCACAGGGCCACAGTGGTAGGGTAGAACAAGGTACACAGGTGAGCTGGGCATCATGATCTGAACTCAGGTAATATCAGTGTAGCTTCCGATGCTTGCAGGCAGGTGATGCGAGACTTGGGTTGGTTCACTCACTCGCAGGGATTCCTACTAAGGTACACCCGTCCTTTCACTGCTGCAAAGAGAAAGCAACAACAGAAGCAACTGCAGCAGCAGAAATAACAGCAGTAGTAACAACAATAACAGCAGTAGTAACAATAATAACAACAACAACAGCAATAACAAAAATAATGATGATAGCATCATCATCATCATCATCATCATCATCATCATCATCATCATCATCATTCCACATAACATATGGTGTAATATATAATTTATACTATATAGTATGAAACATATTGTAAAGATACCCCCCTCCTGGAGAAAATTTTCCCCAGGAGGGGGGTATCAGCCCCCCTTCAGCCCCTTTCAGCCCTTTTCAGCCCTGAGGGGCCCAGCCCTTTCAGAAGGGGCAAGCATCTTGTTTACTGCTACATGAAGTAATTTCCAGCAGATGTTTACCCACCGTGTACCAGTTACATGGTCACGCGGCTCTTTGCAAGAGATCAGTGTTACAAGAGTGTAGTTTAAATAAGAGACCTTCAATCTCTTACCTTAGCAGGACAATTAAGGAAAATCCTGCATCCACTTTATTACCATGTTAAAGATATACATTGTTGTCTGCTTAAGACAGCAAGAGTCAAGCATCTGCCATGGTTCCTGGTGGAAGTTTGGCAAGGAAGGGAAATATGTTATGTCAACTTTTTATGTGGATAAAGGCAGTGATGGCATAGGAGGTTGTGGGGTCTTCAGATTGCTTTTGACCCTGCTGGGGGACACATTGATGCCAGGATAACGAACAAAGAACACTGATCCGCACGTTTTTGTGCATAAAAGTATCTCAAAGAACTCATCTAAACACTTGCAGAGAAGTGTGGTCAGCTTCTTTAGTGATAAAATTGTGAAAAATAAAGACAAATCTTGTGGAACATAGTGTACCAGTGTGCGTATTCTTAGACTGTGGAAGACGTGGACATTCAAGGACACTTCAGCTTTTATCAAGTCACCGATATCTGTCGAAAAATCTGTAAACATTACTATAGATCATGCTACAAGAGCAAGGTAGGTTTCGAACTATCTTGTCGTACAGGGGACTGCGCAGTTCTTGTGTCGCAAGGGGTTTGAAATCATCCATTAGTCGGCACATACATGTGAGTATTCCAGTCAGCAATCTGTTTCTGAGATATGCTGACATAATACCCACTAGGGGTAATTATATTCACCCACAGTAAATTATTTTCCAGTCCGTGAGGTAGTGCATACAACAGCTTCTCAAGACAGTTGTGATGAATGGTTTGAAAAACCGACAAGTTGAAGATTGAGACACTTATGCAGCATATGGGAATCTTTATTCAGGAAACGTTTCGCCACACAGTGGCTTCATCAGTCCAATACAAAACAGAGGGTGTAAGGAGAGGAGGAGTTTGAGGTAATCAGTCCCTCAGCCTGGAGTCGATGTGTTCAGTCCATCAATCTTGTAGAATGTACAGCATAGGGCCGTAGACGTGGCTTATATACTGTAGTGAGGTGACGTGAAGCAGGCGGAGGCGGGGTCATAGTGGTACCATCCACTAGTCGAAGTAGGTCCTCGTCCAAAGGTTGGACAAGTGTTGAAGAATTCTTTGAAACAAGATCCCAGCCTCCTCCTGCTTCACCTTACCTGACTACAGTATATAAGCCACGTCTGGAGTTTACCTGGAGTTTACCTGGAGAGAGTTCCGGGGGTCAACGCCCCCGCGGCCCGGTCTGTGACCAGGCCTCCTGGTGGATCAGAGCCTGATCAACCAGGCTGTTGCTGCTGGCAGCACGCAAACCAACGTACGAGCCACAGCACGGCCCTATGCTGTACATTCTACAAGATTGATGGACTGAACACATCGACTCCAGGCTGAGGGACTGATTACCTCAAACTCCTCCTCTCCTTACACCCTCTGCTTTGTATTGGACTGATGAAGCCACTGTGTGGCGAAACGTTTCCTGAATAAAGATTCCCATATGTTGCATAAGTGTCTCAATCTTCAGCTTCTCAAGACATCGCCTGCAGGGACGGCTGTGTAGGCGATAGCTGTCTTTCAACATAAGTCTCCCTACAGTCCACTATTTAATCTTTGACTTAGCTTGTAGCATTATCCTCAACAGATCTTGTGATTTGTATCAAAACTCTCTGCTGAGAAGGATAGACTACCGTTCAGCTGCCTACCTCAGATTAAGCTCAGACAATTTAGATGGAGTTGGATTTCTACGGCTACTGCTACTACGGCTACTACTACTACTACTACTACGAACACCACTATCACTACTTCAGCCCTACAACTATCATGCCATGGGTGGCCTCATTGTTTACTGATAGTCGTGAGGCAGTGCCTAAATTCTCATCAGGCTTCCGTCGACTACAGCCTCCTGGACAGCAGTTCAGTTAGCATATCAATGTTATGCACCCCAGACCCATCCTGTGGGCGGCAGTCACCCCAGACCCATCCTGTGGGCGGTAGTCACCCCAGACCTATTCTGTGGGCGGCAGTCACCCCAGGCCCATTCTGTGGGCGGCAGTCACCCCAGACCCATTCTGTGGGCGGCAGTCACACCAGACCCATTCTGTGGGCGGCAGTCACCCCAGACCCATCCTGTGGGCGGCAGTCACCCCAGACCCATTCTGTGGGCGGCAGTCACCCCAGACCCATCCTGTGGGCGGTAGTCACCCCAGACCCATTGTGTGGGCGGCAGTCACCCCAGACCCATCCTGTGGGCGGTAGTCACCCCAGACCCATTCTGTGGGCGGCAGTCACCCCAGACCCATCCTGTGGGCGGTAGTCACCCCAGACCCATTCTGTGGGCGGCAGTCACCCCAGACCCATCCTGTGGGCGGTAGTCACCCCAGACCCATTCTGTGGGCGGTAGTCACCCCAGACCCATCCTGTGGGCGGTAGTCACCCCAGACCCATTCTGTGGGCGGCAGTCACCCCAGACCCATCCTGCGGGCGGCAGTCACCCCAGACCCAATCTCAGGGCGGCAGTCACCCCAGACCCATCCTGCGGGCGGTAGTCACCCCAGACCCATTCTGTGGGCGGCAGTCACCCCAGACCCATCCTGTGGGCGGTAGTCACCCCAGACCCATTCTGTGGGCGGCAGTCACCCCAGACCCATCCTGTGGGCGGCAGTCACCCCAGACCCATTCTGTGGGCGGCAGTCACCCCAGACCCATTCTGTGGGCGGCAGTCACCCCAGACCCATCATGTGGGCGGTAGTCACCCCAGACCCATTCTGTTGGCGGCAGTCACCCCAGACCCATTCTGTGGGCGGCAGTCACACCAGACCCATCCTGTGGGCGGTAGTCACCCCAGACCTATTCTGTGGGCGGCAGTCACCCCAGGCCCATTCTGTGGGCGGCAGTCACCCCAGACCCATTCTGTGGGCGGCAGTCACACCAGACCCATCCTGTGGACGGTAGTCACCCCAGACCTATTCTGTTGGCGGTAGTCACCCCAGACCCATTCTGTGGGCGGCAGTCACCCCAGACCCATTCTGTGGGCGGCAGTCACACCAGACCCATCCTGTGGGCGGTAGTCACCCCAGACCTATTCTGTGGGCGGCAGTCACCCCAGGCCCATTCTGTGGGCGGCAGTCACCCCAGACCCATTCTGTGGGCGGCAGTCACACCAGACCCATCCTGTGGACGGTAGTCACCCCAGACCTATTCTGTTGGCGGTAGTCACCCCAGACCCATTCTGTGGGCGGCAGTCACCCCAGACCCATTCTGGGGGCGGCAGTCACCCCAGGCCCATTCTGTGGGCGGCAGTCACCCCAGACCCATTCTGTGGGCGGCAGTCACACCACACCCATCATGTGGGCGGCAGTCACCCCAGACCCATTCTGTGGGCGGCAGTCACACCACACCCATCATGTGGACGGCAGTCACACCAGACCCATTCTGTGGGCGGTAGTCACCCCAGACCCATCCTGTAGTCAAAAGATTACAGAGGCACATAATGGGTCCAGGAACTGGGCCTCAAAATTTGGGTAGCTAAACAAGTTACAGAAGTACTGAACTATATCCAGTTTAATCTGATAATTGCAAATTGCTTGAGCAGTTGCTTGCTAAATCATGGCGTTGTTCTACACATACGACTTCAGTGGGTAGTGATCTATAAATAGTTGAACGTCTTGCCTCGAAGTTTCATTCAATTCTTTCAGGTCATTCGCTTGCTTTGCACATTAGATAGTTTTTTGTGCATTTTTTTAACACATCGGCCGTTTCCCACCGAGGCAGGGTGACCCAAAAAGAAAGAAACCCCCAGAAAACAACTTTCATCATCATTCAACACTTTCACCATCACTCATACATAATCACTGTCTTTGCAGAGGCGCTCAGATACGACAGTTCAGAAGTCCCTTCAAACTGCCAATATCCCAAAACCCTCCTTTACAGTGCAGGCATTGTACTTCCCAGTTCCAGGACTCAAGTCCGGCTAACTGATTTCCCTGACTCCCTTCACAAAATATTACCCTGCTCACACTCCAACAGCTCCTCAGGTCCAAAAAACCATTCATCTCCATTCACTCCTAACACACTCATGCATGCTTGCTGGAAGTCCAATCCCCTTGCCCACAAAACCTTTACCCTTTCCCTCCAACCTTTTTGGGGATGACCCCTACCCTGCCTTCCTTTCCCTGCAGATTTATATGCTCACCAAGTCATTCTGCTTTGTTCCATTCTCTCTAAATGACCAAACCACTTCAACAGCCCCTCTGACTAATACTATTAGTAACTCCACACCTCCTCCTAATTTCGACACTACGAATTCTCTGCGTAATATTTACACCACACATTGCCCTTAGACAGGACGTCTCCACTGCCTAGAACCTCCTCCTCGCTGCAGCATTTACAACCCAAAATTCACACCCATGTAAGACTGTTGGAACCATTATACTCTCGTACATTCTCTTCTGTGCCTCCATTGATAACGGTTTTGGTCTCCAAAGATACCGCAATGCACCACTCACCTTTTTTTTTCTTCATCAATTCTATGGTTAACCTCATCCTTCATAAACCCATCAGCTGACAAGTCAACTCCCAAATATCTGAAAACATTCACTTCTTCTATACTCCTTCCCTCTAACGTGATATCTAATTTTTCTTTATCTAAATCATTTGATACCCTCATCACCTTACTCTTATCTATATTCACTTTCAACTTTCTACCTTTACACACCCTCCCAAACTCGTCCACTAACCTTTACAAGTTTTCTTTAGAATCCCCAAAAAGCACAGTATTATCAGCAAAAAGTAACTGTGTCAACTCCCATTTTGTATTTGATTCCCCATAATTTAATCCACCTCTCTTCCCAACACCCTAGCATCTACTTCTTTTACAACCCCATCTATAAAATATTAATTGAACAACCATGGCAACATTACATATCCCTGTCTAAGACCTACTTTTACTGGGAAGTATTCTCCCTCCCTTCTACACACCCTAACCTGAGCCTCACTATCTTCATAAAAACTCTTTACAGCATTTAGTAACTTAACACCTATTCCATATACTTGCAACATCTGCCACATTGCTCCCATATCCACTCTATCATATGCTTTTTTCTAAATCCATAAATGCAATAAAAACTTCCCTACCTTTATCTAAATACTGTTCACATATATGCTTCAATGTAAACACTTGATCTACACATCCCCTACCCACTCTGAAACCTCCTTGCTTATCTGCAATTCTACTCTCTGTCTTACCTCTAATTCTTTCAATAATAACCCTACCGTACACTTTACCTGGTATACTCAGTAAACTTATTCCCTTACAATTTTTGCAATCTCTTTTGTCCCCCTTCCCTTTATATAGGGAACTATACATGCTCTCTGGCAATCCCTAGGTACCTTCCCCTCTTTCATACATTTATTAAACAAAAATACCAACCACTTCAACACTATATCATCTCCCAGCTTTTAACATTTCTGTCATGATCCCGTCAGTTCCAGCTGCTTTACCCCCTTTCATTCTACGCAATGCCTCATGCACCTCCCCCACACTCACATCCTGTTCTTCTTCACTCCTAAAAGATGGTATACCTCCCTGACCAGTGCATGAAATTACCGCTTCCCTTTCTTCATCGACATTTAAAAGTTCCTCAAAATATTCTCGCCATCTACTCAATACCTCCCTCTCCCCATCTACTAACTCCTCTACTCTGTTTTTAACTGACAAATCCATTCATTCCCTCGGCTTTCTTAACTTGTTTATCTTACTCCATTTTTTTTCTCTTATTCTCAGCAAAATTTCTTGACAGTGCCTCTCCCACTCTATCATCTGCTCTCCTTTTACACTCTCTCACCACTCTCTTCACCTTTCTTTTACTCTCCATATATTTTTCCTTTCTTATAACACTTCTGCTTTGTAAAAACCTCTCATAAACTACCTTTTTCTCTTTTATCACACATTTTACTTTACTCCATCATTCACTCCTCTCTCCTCCTGCCCCCACCCTCCTATAACCACAAACTTCTGCCCCACATTCTAATACTGCATTTTAAAACTATCCCAACCCTCTTCAACCCCCCCCTTCACTACTCATACTTACACCAGCCCACCTTTCTGCCAATAGTTGCTTATATCTCACCGTAATTTTCTTCTCCCACGCACTCACTCAACATTTCTTAATCTCTCTCTCTCCTCTACACTTCTCTCTTCTCCAGGTGCATAAACACTTACAATAACCCACTTTTCACATCCAACCTTTATTTTACTCCACATAATCCTTGAATTAATACATTTATAGTCCCTCTTTTCCTGCCATAACTTATCCTTCAATATTATTGCTACTCCTTCTTTAGCTCTAATTCTATTTGAAACCCCTGACCCAATCCCATAAATTCCTCTCCACTGAAACTCACCCACCCCCTTTGGCTTTGTCTCACTTAAAGCCAGGACATCCAGCTTCTTCTCATTCATAACATCCACAATCATCTCTTTCTTATCATCTGCACAACATCCACGCACATTCAGACTTCCCACTTTGACAATTTTCTTATTCTTATTCTTTTTTAGTAATTATTACAGGAAAAGGGGTCACTAGCCCATTGTTCCCGGCATTTTAGTTGACTTTTACAACACGCATGGCTTATGGAGGAAAGAATGGGTGGATAGTTGAGAGCTCACGTCTTGTGGATAGGATAATGGTACACAATACCGAGAGGTTGATAAGTAAGACATTTGCAGCAAGCTGAGGGACTGACCACCTCAAAGCTACGTCTTCAAGGGAACCATGTAGGTTTAGCGTTTTTTTATTATAATAATGAGTCAAGGGTGATGAACTAATTACATCATTTTTTACGTCTCGACTGCTTCTGTTGCCTTCTCTGTTCTCGACTGAAGAAGCTTACTGTGTAGGCGAAACGTTTCCAGACATAGCTAACTGTTGTACATGTGTGTTCCTCCCTGTGTTCCAGGTTGAAAGTGATGAAACAGGTGACAGTGTTCAGGGAGGAGACGGTGTGAGAGGGAGTGTGATGGAAGACAGGGGGAAAGGAGGCATAAGGAAGGCTGAGTGGAGCAGTTGGAAGGAAGGGTGTCCAGGAAGGGTGTTCAGGAAGGGTGTCCAGGAAGGGTGTCCAGGAAGGGTGTCCAGGAAGGCTGCCAAGAAAGGTTTGGAGGAAGGGAGAAAGGGGAGGAGGAGGGAAGTAAAGGTCAAGAGGGAGGGAGGGAGGGTAGGAGTGTGGGAGGGAGGGAGGGAGGGAGGGAGGGAGGAAGGGAGGGTGATGAAAGGTCAGGTAAACACCTGTGTCCACACCAGCCATCAACACGTGATGTGGCAATTAGGATTTATTGGGTCACTTTTCTTTTTTTGGGTTAATGTCATGATATTTCTTGTGTGTGTGTGTGTGTATGTGTGTGTGTGTGTGTGTGTGTGTGTGTGTGTGTGTGTGTGTGTGTGTGTGTGTGTGTGTGTGTGTGTGTGTGTGTGTGTGTGTGTGTGTGTGTTTGTGTACTCACCTATATGTGGTTGCAGGGGTCGAGTAGCAGCTCCTGGATGCGTGTGAACATTTTACTCAGTAAGTGTTAAATTAGTTGAGAATTTGTTTGAGGGGTATAATGGGGTCTCTTTTCATTATGTGTTTCTTAATAAAGTACAAGGCTAGTTCACTGACTCTTCTCTCACATTGCTTCCCAGTGAAGCTCCAGCTTGGCTTGACAGTCTCTACCTCCTTCCAGTTTACCTTCTCGTTTTATGTCATTTTGGGAGCAGAAGTTAAAAAGGGTTATCAGGGTGAGCTCTGACAAGAGCGTTATAGCGTCCAGATTTCTTCTTATGAACGTCAAATTGGATGACATTGATGGATGGGCTGAGATCATTGTTAATCAACACTCTTACGTCTTTCTGCTGCATAATCCTACGAGTTTAGCTCTTCCCCTTGATTATAATAATAATAATAATCTTACTTCTTTCTCTCTTTTTATCTCAGATGAAAAATTTAGAAACGTTTGATATTCTCGTTTAATGTTGTATGTAAACTACATTGACGTTTGTTAACTATGATGCTGATCCTCTACCACTGTACCAGGTTATACCAGTACCTCTGTGACCACTGTACCAGGTTATACCAGTACCTCTGTGACCACTGTACCAGGTTATACCAGTACCTGAGTGACTACTGTACCAGGTTATACCAGTACCTCTGTGACTACTGTACCAGGTTATACCAGTACCTCTGTGACCACTGTACCAGGTTATACCAGTACCTGTGTGACTACTGTACCAGGTTATACCAGTACCTCTGTGACTACTGTACCAGGTTATACCAGTACCTCTGTGACTACTGTACCAGGTTATACCAGTACCTCTGTGACCACTGTACCAGGTTATACCAGTACCTCTGTGACCACTGTACCAGGTTATACCAGTACCTGAGTGACTACTGTACCAGGTTATACCAGTACCTCTGTGACTACTGTACCAGGTTATACCAGTACCTCTGTGACCACTGTACCAGGTTATACCAGTACCTCTGTGACCACTGTACCAGGTTATACCAGTACCTGAGTGACTACTGTACCAGGTTATACCAGTACCTCTGTGACTACTGTACCAGGTTATACCAGTACCTCTGTGACTACTGTACCAGGTTATACCAGTACCTCTGTGACTACTGTACCAGGTTATACCAGTACCTGTGTGACCACTGTACCAGGTTATATCAGTACCTCTGTGACTACTGTACCAGGTTATACCAGTACCTCTGTGACTACTGTACCAGGTTATACCAGTACCTCTGTGACTACTGTACCAGTTTATACCAGTACCTCTGTGACTACTGTACCAGGTTATACCAGTACCTCTGTGACTACTGTACCAGGTTATACCAGTACCTCTGTGACTACTGTACCAGGTTATACCAGTACCTCTGTGACTACTGTACCAGTTTATACCAGTACCTCTGTGACTACTGTACCAGGTTATACCAGTACCTGTGTGACTACTGTACCAGTTTATACCAGTACCTCTGTGACTACTGTACCAGGTTATACCAGTACCTCTGTGACTACTGTACCAGGTTATACCAGTACCTCTGTGACTACTGTACCAGGTTATACCAGTACCTCTGTGACTACTGTACCAGTTTATACCAGTACCTCTGTGACTACTGTACCAGGTTATACCAGTACCTGTGTAACTACTGTACCAGTTTATACCAGTACCTCTGTGACTACTGTACCAGGTTATACCAGTACCTCTGTGACTACTGTACCAGGTTATACCAGTACCTCTGTGACCACTGTACCAGGTTATACCAGTACCTCTGTGACCACTGTACCAGGTTATACCAGTACCTCTGTGACTACTGTACCAGGTTATACCAGTACCTCTGTGACTACTGTACCAGGTTATACCAGTACCTCTGTGACTACTGTACCAGGTTATACCAGTACCTCTGTGACTACTGTACCAGGTTATACCAGTACCTGTGTGACTACTGTACCAGGTTATACCAGTACCTCTGTGACTACTGTACCAGGTTATACCAGTACCTCTGTGACTACTGTACCAGGTTATACCAGTACCTGTGTGACCACTGTACCAGGTTATATCAGTACCTCTGTGACTACTGTACCAGGTTATACCAGTACCTGTGTGACTACTGTACCAGGTTATACCAGTACCTCTGTGACTACTGTACCAGGTTATACCAGTACCTCTGTGACTACTGTACCAGGTTATACCAGTACCTCTGTGACTACTGTACCAGGTTATACCAGTACCTGTGTGACCACTGTACCAGGTTATATCAGTACCTCTGTGACTACTGTACCAGGTTATACCAGTACCTGTGTGACCACTCTACCAGGTTATACCAGTACCTCTGTGACTACTGTACCAGGTTATACCAGTACCTGTGTGACCACTGTACCAGGTTATACCAGTACCTCTGTGACTACTGTACCAGGTTATACCAGTACCTCTGTGACTACTGTACCAGGTTATACCAGTACCTCTGTGACTACTGTACCAGGTTATACCAGTACCTCTGTGACTACTGTACCAGGTTATACCAGTACCTCTGTGACTACTGTACAAGGTTATACCAGTTCCTCTGTGACCACTGTACCAGGTTATACCAGTACCTGTGTGACTACTGTACCAGGTTATACCAGTACCTCTGTGACTACTGTACCAGGTTATACCAGTACCTGTGTGACTACTGTACCAGGTTATACCAGTACCTCTGTGACTACTGTACCAGGTTATACCAGTACCTCTGTGACCACTGTACCAGGTTATACCAGTACCTCTGTGACTACTGTACCAGGTTATACCAGTACCTCTGTGACTACTGTACCAGGTTATACCAGTACCTCTCTGACCACTGTACCAGGTTATACCAGTACCTCTGTGACCACTGTACCAGGTTATACCAGTACCTCTGTGACTACTGTACCAGGTTATACCAGTACCTCTGTGACTTCTGTACCAGGTTATACCAGTACCTCTGTGACTACTGTACCAGGT
This sequence comes from Cherax quadricarinatus, assembly GCF_038502225.1. Classification (NCBI taxonomy): domain Eukaryota; kingdom Metazoa; phylum Arthropoda; class Malacostraca; order Decapoda; family Parastacidae; genus Cherax; species Cherax quadricarinatus. The sequence continues at coordinate 25,413,028 of NC_091299.1, forward strand.
TATACCAGTACCTCTGTGACTACTGTACCAGGTTATACCAGTACCTCTGTGACTACTGTACCAGGTTATACCAGTACCTGTGTGACTACTGTACCAGGTTATACCAGTACCTCTGTGACTACTGTACCAGGTTATACCAGTACCTCTGTGACTACTGTACCAGGTTATACCAGTACCTGTGTGACCACTGTACCAGGTTATATCAGTACCTCTGTGACTACTGTACCAGGTTATACCAGTACCTGTGTGACTACTGTACCAGGTTATACCAGTACCTCTGTGACTACTGTACCAGGTTATACCAGTACCTCTGTGACTACTGTACCAGGTTATACCAGTACCTCTGTGACTACTGTACCAGGTTATACCAGTACCTGTGTGACCACTGTACCAGGTTATATCAGTACCTCTGTGACTACTGTACCAGGTTATACCAGTACCTGTGTGACCACTCTACCAGGTTATACCAGTACCTCTGTGACTACTGTACCAGGTTATACCAGTACCTGTGTGACCACTGTACCAGGTTATACCAGTACCTCTGTGACTACTGTACCAGGTTATACCAGTACCTCTGTGACTACTGTACCAGGTTATACCAGTACCTCTGCGACTACTGTAACAGGTTATACCAGTACCTCTGTGACTACTGTACCAGGTTATACCAGTACCTCTGTGACTACTGTACCAGGTTATACCAGTACCTGTGTGACCACTGTACCAGGTTATATCAGTACCTCTGTGACTACTGTACCAGGTTATACCAGTTCCTCTGTGACTACTGTACCAGGTTATACCAGTACCTCTGTGACTACTGTACCAGGTTATACAAGTACCTCTGTGATTACTGTACTAGGTTATACCAGTACCTCTGTGACTACTGTACCAGGTTATACCAGTACCTCTGTGACTACTGTACGAGGTTATACCAGTACCTCTGTGACCACTGTACCAGGTTATACCAGTTCCTCTGTGATTACTGTACCAGGTTATACCAGTACCTCTATGACCACTCTAGCAGGTTATACCAGTACCTCTATGACCGCTCTACCAGGTTATACCAGTACCTCTGTGACTACTGTACGAGGTTATACCAGTACCTCTGTGACCACTGTACCAGGTTATATCAGTTCCTCTGTGATTACTGTACCAGGTTATACCAGTACCTCTATGACCACTCTACCAGGTTATACCAGTACCTCTATGACCACTCTGCCAGGTTATACCAGTAACTCTGTGACTACTGTACGAGGTTATACCAGTACCTCTGTGACCACTGTACCAGGTTATACCAGTTCCTCTGTGACTACTGTACCAGGTTATACCAGTATTTTTTCCCTCCTGTCACACATGAATGAGCGTCACAGTACAAGTGACTCTCTGAACCGCAACACCTACACTCATGCTGGAGTGTGCAGGCACTCTACTTCCCCACCTCCTGAACTCGGGTTCTGCTAGCTCACTTTGTCCTGAATGTCTTAATAGGTATTACCTTGCTCAAACACTCCAACAGCAGGTCAAATCCCAGCAAACGCTTGTCTTCGCTCCGATCTAACACATCCACACCTGCTTGCTGGATACCCATTATTGTAAGCTTGGGCAATTCGTATTTCTCGGTTAATAAGGTATGTTCCAGGAATTGGAAAGGAGGGAGAGAGGGTGGAGAGGAGGGGGCAGTGGAGGGAGAGAGGGAGGGTGGAGAGGAGAGGGCAGTGGAGGAAGAGAGGGAGGGTGGAGAGGAGAGGGCAGTAGAGGGAGAGAGTGAGGGTGGAGAGGAGAGGGCAGTGGAGGGAGGGAGGGAGGGTGGAGAGGAGAGAGCAGTGGAGGGAATGGGGGAGGGTGGAGAGGAGAGGGCAGTGGAGGGAGGGAGGGAGGGTGGAGAGGAGAGTGCAGTGGAGGGAGAGAGGGAAGGTGGAGAGGAGAGGGCAGTGGAAGGAGGGAGGGAGGGTGGAGAAGAGAGGGCAGTGGAGGGAGGGAGGGAGGCTGGAGAGGAGAGGGCAGTGGAGGGAGGGAGGGAGGGTGGAGAGGAGAGGGCAGTGGAGGGAGGGAGAGAGGGTTACCTGGAGGTTACCTGGAGGTTATTCCGGGGATCAACGCCCCCGCGGCCCGGTCCATGACCAGGCCTCCCGATGAATCAGGGCCTGATCAACTAGGCTGTTACTGCTGGCCGCACGCAGTCCAACGTACGAGCCACAGCCCGGCTGATCCGGCACTGACTTTAGGTATCTGTCCAGCTCTCTCTTGAAGGCAGCCAGGGGTTTATTGGCAATTCCCCTAATGCTTGATGGGAGGCTGTTGAACAGTCTTGGGCCCCGGACACTTATGGTGTTTTCCCTTAGTGTACCAATGGCGCCCCTACTTTTTATTGGGGGCATTTTGCATCGCCTGCCCAGTCTTTTACTTTCGTAGGGAGTGATTTCTGTGTGCAGATTTGGGACCATTCATTCCAAGATTTTCCAAGTGTAGATTATGATATATCTCTCCCTCCTGCGTTCCAACGAGTACAAGTCAAGTGCTTCCAAGCGTTCCCAGTAGTTAAGGTGCTTGACAGAACTTATACGTGCAGTAAAGGATCTCTGTGGAGAGGAGAGGGCAGTGGAGGGAGAGAGGGAGGGTGGAGAGGAGAGGGCAGTGTAGGGAGAGAGGGAGGGTGGAGAGGAGAGGGCAGTGGAGGGAGAGAGGGAGGGTGGAGAGGAGAGGGCAGTGGAGGGAGAGAGGGAGGGTGGAAAGGAGAGGGCAGTGGAGGGAGAGAGGGAGGGTGGAGAGGAGAGGGCAGTGGAGGGAGGGAGGGAGGGTGGAGAGGAGAGGGCAGTGGAGGGAGGGAGGGAGGGTGGAGAGGAGAGGGCAGTGGAGGGAGAGAGGGAGGGTGGAGAGGAGAGGGCAGTGGAGAAAGAGATGGAGGGAGGAGAGGAGAGGGCAGTGGAGGGAGAGAGGGAGGGTGGAGAGGAGAGGGCAGTAGAGGGAGAGAGGGAGGGTGGAGAGGAGAGGGCAGTGGAGGGAGGGAGGGAGGGTGGAGAGGAGAGGGCAGTGGAGGGAGAGAGGGAGGGTGGAGAGGAGAGGGCAGTGGAGGGAGAGAGGGAGGGTGGAGAGGAGAGGGCAGTGGAGGGAGAGAGGGAGGGTGGAGAGGAGAGGGCAGTGGAGGGAGGGAGGGAGGGTGGAGAGGAGAGGGCAGTGGACGGAGGGAGGGAGGGTGAAGAGGAGAGGGCAGTGGAGAGGAGAGAGGGAGGGTGGAGAGGAAAGGGCAGTGGAGGGAGGAGGGAGGGTGGAGAGGAGAGGGCAGTGGAGGGAGGGAGGGAGGGTAGAGAGGAGAGGGCAGTAGAGGGAGAGAGGGAGGGTGGAGAGGAGAGGGCAGTGGAGGGAGGGAGGGAGGGTGGAGAGGAGAGGGCAGTGGAGGGAGAGAGGGAGGGTGGAGAGGAGAGGGCAGTGGAGGGAGAGAGGGAGGGTGGAGAGGAGAGGGCAGTGGAGGGGGAGAGGGAGGGTGGAGAGGAGAGGGCAGTGGAGGGAAGGAGGGAGGGTGGAGAGGAGAGGGCAGTGGAGGGAGGGAGGGAGGGTGGAGAGGACAGGGCAGTGGAGGGAGCGAGGGAGGGTGGAGAGGGTGGAGAGGAAAGGGCAGTGGAGGGAGAAAGGGAGGGTGGAGAGGAGAGGGCAGTGGAGGGAGGGATGGAGGGTGGAGAGGAGAGGGTAGTGGAGGGAGAGAGGGAGGGTGGAGAGGAGAGGGCAGTGGAGGGAGAGAGGGAGGGTGGAGAGGAGAGGGCAGTGGAGGGAGGGAGGGAGGGTGGAGAGGAGAGGGCAGTGGAGGGAGGGAGGGAGGGTGGAGAGGAAAGGGCAGTGGAGGGAGAGAGGGAGGGTGGAGAGGATAGGGCAGTGGAGGGAGAGAGGGAGGGTGGAGAGGAGAGGGCAGTGGAGGGAGAGAGGGAGGGTGGAGAGGAGAGGGCAGTGGAGGGAGAGAGGGAGGGTGGAGAGGAGAGGGCAGTGGAGGGAGAGAGGGAGGGTGGAGAGGAGAGAACAGTGGAGGGAGAGAGGGAGGGTGGAGAGGAGAGGGCTGTGGTGGGTGGGTGGGTGGGTGGAGAGGAGAGGGCAGTGGAGGGAGAGAGGGAGGGTGGAGAGGAGAGGGCAGTGGAGGGAGAGAGGGAGGGTGGAGAGGAGAGGGCAGTGGAGGGAGAGAGGGAGGGTGGAGAGGAGAGGGCAGTGGAGGGAGGGAGGGAGGGAGGGTGGAGAGGAGAGGGCAGTGGACGGAGGGAGGGAGGGTGAAGAGGAGAGGGCAGTGGAGGGAGAGAGGGAGGGTGGAGAGGAAAGGGCAGTGGAGGGAGAGAGGGAGGGTGGAGAGGAGAGGGCAGTGGAGGGAGGGAGGGAGGGTGGAGAGGAGAGGGCAGTGGAGGGAGGGAGGGAGGGTGGAGAGGAGAGGGCAGTGGAGGGAGAGAGGGAGGGTGGAGAGGAAAGGGCAGTGGAGGGAGAAAGGGAGGGTGGAGAGGAGAGGGCAGTGGAGGGAGGGATGGAGGGTGGAGAGGAGAGGGCAGTGGAGGGAGAGAGGGAGGGTGGAGAGGAGAGGGCAGTGGAGGGAGAGAGGGAGGGTGGAGAGGAGAGGGCAGTGGCGGGAGGGATAGAGGGAGGGTGGAGAGGAGAGGGCAGTGGAGGGAGGGATGGAGGGTGGAGAGGAAAGGGCAGTGGAGGGAGAGAGGGAGGGTGGAGAGGATAGGGCAGTGGAGGGAGAGAGGGAGGGTGGAGAGGAGAGGGCAGTGGAGGGAGAGAGGGAGGGTGGAGAGGAGAGGGCAGTGGAGGGAGAGAGGGAGGGTGGAGAGGAGAGGGCAGTGGAGGGAGAGAGGGAGGGTGGAGAGGAGAGGGGAGAGAGGGCGGGTGGAGAGGATAGACCCGTGGAGGGAGAGAGGGAGGGTCGAGATAAGAGAGCAGTGGAGGGAGAGAGGGAGGGTGGAGAGGAGAGGGCATTGGAGGGACAGAGGGAGGGTGGAGAGGAGAGGGCAGTGAAGGGGGAGATGGAAGGTGGAGAGGAGAGGGCAGTGGAGGGAGAAAGGGAGGGTGGAGAGGAGAGAGCAGTGGAGGGAGATGGGGAGGGTGGAGAGGAGAGGGCAGTGGAGGGAGGGCAGTGGGAGGGAAGGTGGAGAGGAGAGGGCGTGGAGAGAGGGATGGTGGAGAGGGAAGGGTGGAGAGGAGCGGGCCGTGGAGGGGGAGAGGGAGGGGGAGAGGGAGGCAGTGGAGGGAGGAGAGAGAGAGAGGACAGTGGAGAGAGGAGGGAGAGAGGGAGGGCATTGGAGAGAGAGGTATGGTGGAGACTAGTGAGGGGGAGAGGGAGGTCAGTGATAGAGGGAGGGTGGAGAGGAGAGGTCAGTGGAGGGATAGAGGGAGGGTGGAGGGCAGTGGAGAGAGGAGAGGGTGGAGAGGAGAGGGCATTGGGGGGAGAGAGGAGGGTGGAGACTAGAGCAGTAGGGTGGGGACTAGAGGGCATTGGAGGGGGAGAGGGAGGGTGGAGAGGAGAGGTCAGTGGAGGTGGGACGAGGGGAACCAGAAGCCAGGCTGACTGCGCAACTTCAGTAATTACCTGTCCGTGACTGCATGCTTTTGTCCCTCTCCCTCCTCCCTCTCACACCTCTCCCTCCTCCCTCTCACACCTCTCCCTCCTCCCTCTCACACCTCTCCCTCCTCCCTCTCACACCTCTCCCTCCTTCCCCCCCCCCACTACTACCACAGTAGGTGACCTCACTCTCGGAAAACACAAGCAGGTGATGTTATTTTTTCCATCAGAGAAAAATCAAGTGTCTCGGGTTTTAACTATATGACCCACTTAATGCCTCAGACTTGTGGTAACTTGTTTGTGAGTCAACTTACTGACGGCTCAGAATTGTTCACTTCGAGATATATTTCAGTACTTGAGCTCTTGGTTCTCTTGGCTACTGACTTGCAGGGAAGGGAATCTCAGTAAGTAAATATATATACAAGGACATTAAATATTACATGGGGATGTTTTGCAAGTGGTAGGCTCACTTACTGACGTGAATAATACTCCATGGTGCTTTTAGCCATGTTTTAATGGAAGTGGGTAATGTACCATTTAGAATACAAGAGAGGTAAAAGTTTTAGGTGGTTGCTGGTGAAGTGGTGGGTTGTTAGAAGTGGCAGAGTAATCTGGCAGTCAAGTAGAGAATGTAGTGGTGGTTGTCATGCATTGTGTTGCTGGTACTGACATTGTTCTTCTGAAGATTCTTCAGGTGTTTTTGCGTGTGTGGCATCCAAAGTGCAACTAGAGAGATGCTCTGCACAATTGTCTGGCCAAGTACTGGCTGGCCAGGTCCTGCCTGGCCTTTGAGACTCTAGAATTGGCTTTGGAGTGTCCCTTATACATCACGATTCTAACCTTAATAATGTGGTACAGAGAGTTATAATGTTTGTTATGTGATGTTTCAGAGTGTTGTTTGTCTTTCATGTTGGTAAAATGGGAACAAGTATTTCCTCGTCTATTATAGCTCTTTTGATAGCTTCATCTGTAGATCCGTTCAGTACGTTTACTGTTTAGCTTTGGGACGCTACAAGGAACATGCCTTGTGATGTGGTCGCACGAAGAGGTCCCCAGCAGCAAGGGAAACCTGGAGGGGTCACAGATATGGCGATTGATGCTTTTATTATGTCAAGCTCTGGTCCCCGGCCACCAGGAAGCTCGGGAAAGTCGCTCTTGTAATAAGGGTCAGCCTTCAGCAGCTAGGAAGACCTGAGGTGTCACATGAATATTTGTGGTCCTCCTGTTGTTGTAGGGGGATGTTTGCAGCAGCCAGGAGGACCTGCAGTGTCACAAGAACAACGTGGTACTCCTGCTGTGGCAGGAGACGGTCCCACAGACCAAGGGGATCCCTGGGGCTGGAGCGTGGCCACATAATGGATCACGTCCACGTCATCGTCAGCCACAAAGAACAATGACTGGAAAAACGAACTTCTGGGAACTCGCAGAAGAGCCTTAATAGATGTTTTAAGAAGTAACGGATGATGGTTATTTGGCATATTATCCACTGAGAGCCGTGGCTGGGCACACGAGCCCACGCTGTGCAGCCCACGCTGTGCAGCCCACGCTGTGCAGCCACGCTGTGCAGCCCACGCTGTGTAGCCCACGCTGTGCAGCCCACACTGTGTAGCCCACGCAGTGCAGCCCACGCTGTGTAGCCCACGCTGTGCAGCCACGCTGTGCAGCCCACGCTGTGTAGCCCACGCTGTGCAGCCACGCTGTGTAGCCCACGCTGTGTAGCCCACGCTGTGCAGCCCACGCTGTGCAGCCACGCTGTGTAGCCCACGCTGTGTAGCCCACGCTGTGCAGCCCACGCTGTGCAGCCCACGCTGTGCAGCCCACGCTGTGCAGCCCACGCTGTGTAGCCCACGTTGTGCAGCCACGCAGTGCAGCCCACGCTGTGCAGCCCACGCTGTGCAGCCCACGCTGTGTAGCCCACGCTGTGCAGCCCACGCTGTGCAGCCCACGCTGTGCAGCCCACGCTGTGTAGCCCACGCTGTGCAGCCCACGCTGTGTAGCCCACGCTGTGTAGCCCACGCTGTGCAGCCCACGCTGTGCAGCCCACGCTGTGCAGCCCACGCTGTGCAGCCCACGCTGTGCAGCCCACGCTGTGCAGCCCACGCTGTGCAGCCCACGCTGTGCAGCCCACGCTGTGCAGCCCACGCTGTGCAGCCCACGCTGTGTAGCCCACGCTGTGGAGCCCACGCTGTGGAGCCCACGCTGTGCAGCCCACGCTGTGGATCCCACGCTGTGCAGCCCCACGCTGTGCAGCCCACGCTGTGCAGCCCACGCTGTGCAGCCCACGCTGTGTAGCCCACGCTGTGCAGCCCACGCTGTGCAGCCCACGCTGTGTAGCCCACGCTGTGTAGCCCACGCTGTGCAGCCCACGCTGTGCAGCCCACGCTGTGCAGCCCACGCTGTGGAGCCCACGCTGTGTAGCCCACGCTGTGCAGCCCACGCTGTGCAGCCCACGCTGTGCAGCCCACGCTGTGTAGCCCACGCTGTGTAGCCCACGCTGTGCAGCCCACGCTGTGTAGCCCACGCTGTGCAGCCCACGCTGTGTAGCCCACGCTGTGCAGCCCACGCTGTGCAGCCCACGCTGTGTAGCCCACGCTGTGCAGCCCACGCTGTGTAGCCCACGCTGTGCAGCCCACGCTGTGTAGCCCACGCTGTGCAGCCCACGCTGTGTAGCCCACGCTGTGCAGCCCACGCTGTGTAGCCCACGCTGTGCAGCCTACGCTGTGCAGCCCACGCTGTGTAGCCCACGCTGTGCAGCCCACGCTGTGTAGCCCACGCTGTGCAGCCCACGCTGTGCAGCCCACGCTGTGTAGCCCACGCTGTGCAGCCCACGCTGTGCAGCCCACGCTGTGCAGCCCACGCTGTGCAGCCCACGCTGTGTAGCCCACGCTGTGCAGCCCACGCTGTGTAGCCCACGCTGTGCAGCCCACGCTGTGTAGCCCACGCTGTGTAGCCCACGCTGTGCAGCCCACGCTGTGCAGCCCACGCTGTGCAGCCCACGCTGTGTAGCCCACGCTGTGTAGCCCACGCTGTGCAGCCCACGCTGTGCAGCCCACGCTGTGCAGCCCACGCTGTGTAGCCCACGCTGTGCAGCCCACGCTGTGCAGCCCACGCTGTGCAGCCCACGCTGTGCAGCCCACGCTGTGCAGCCCACGCTGTGCAGCCCACGCTGTGCAGCCCACGCTGTGTAGCCCACGCTGTGTAGCCCACGCTGTGCAGCCCACGCTGTGCAGCCCACGCTGTGCAGCCCACGCTGTGTAGCCCACGCTGTGCAGCCCACGCTGTGCAGCCCACGCTGTGCAGCCCACGCTGTGCAGCCCACGCTGTGCAGCCCACGCTGTGCAGCCCACGCTGTGCAGCCCACGCTGTGCAGCCCACGCTGTGTAGCCCACGCTGTGCAGCCCACGCTGTGAAGCCCACGCTGTGCAGCCCACGCTGTGTAGCCCACGCTGTGTAGCCCACGCTGTGCAGCCCACGCTGTGCAGCCCACGCTGTGCAGCCCACGCTGTGCAGCCCACGCTGTGTAGCCCACGCTGTGTAGCCCACGCTGTGCAGCCCACGCTGTGCAGCCCACGCTGTGTAGCCCACGCTGTGTAGCCCACGCTGTGCAGCCCACGCTGTGTAGCCCACGCTGTGCAGCCCACGCTGTGTAGCCCACGCTGTGCAGCCCACGCTGTGCAGCCCACGCTGTGCAGCCCACGCTGTGTAGCCCACGCTGTGCAGCCCACGCTGTGCAGCCCACGCTGTGTAGCCCACGCTGTGCAGCCCACGCTGTGCAGCCCACGCTGTGCAGCCCACGCTGTGCAGCCCACGCTGTGCAGCCCACGCTGTGTAGCCCACGCTGTGCAGCCCACGCTGTGTAGCCCACGCTGTGCAGCCCACGCTGTGTAGCCCACGCTGTGGCGCCCACGCTGTGCAGCCCACGCTGTGCAGCCCACGCTGTGTCGCCCACGCTGTGCAGCCCTCGCTGTGTAGCCCTCGCTGTGCAGCCCACGCTGTGTAGCCCACGCTGTGCAGCCCACGCTGTGCAGCCCACGCTGTGCAGCCCACGCTGTGCAGCCCACGCTGTGTAGCCCACGCTGTGTAGCCCACGCTGTGTAGCCCACGCTGTGCAGCCCACGCTGTGTAGCCCACGCTGTGCAGCCCACGCTGTGCAGCCCACGCTGTGTAGCCCACGCTGTGCAGCCCACGCTGTGCAGCCCACGCTGTGCAGCCCACGCTGTGCAGCCCACGCTGTGCAGCCCACGCTGTGTAGCCCACGCTGTGCAGCCCACGCTGTGCAGCCCACGCTGTGCAGCCCACGCTGTGCAGCCCACGCTGTGTAGCCCACGCTGTGCAGCCCACGCTGTGCAGCCCACGCTGTGCAGCCCACGCTGTGTAGCCCACGCTGTGTAGCCCACGCTGTGTAGCCCACGCTGTGTAGCCCACGCTGTGCAGCCCACGCTGTGCAGCCCACGCTGGGGAGCCCCCGCTGTGCAGCCCACGCTGTGTAGCCCACGCTGTGCAGCCCACGCTGTGTAGCCCACGCTGTGCAGCCCACGCTGTGCAGCCCACGCTGTGCAGCCCACGCTGTGCAGCCCACGCTGTGTAGCCCACGCTGTGCAGCCCACGCTGTGCAGCCCACGCTGTGCAGCCCACGCTGT
>NC_091299.1:25425694-25555694 GCF_038502225.1 Cherax quadricarinatus
TACAGTGTCTTGAACGATTCCTTACTAAGGTATCGGAATGCTGTTTTTCAGGTTTGCCAGGCGCCCATATGCTGCAGCAGTTATCTGATTGATGTGTGCTTCCGGAGACATGCTCGGTGTTATACTCACCCCAAGATCTTTCTCCTTGAGTGAGGTTTGCAGTCTTTGGCCACCTAGCCTATACTCTGTCTGTGGTCTTCTGTGCCCTTCCCCTATCTTCATGACTTTGCATTTGGCAGGATTAAATTTGAGAAGCCATTTGCTGGACCAGGTGTCCAGTCTGTCCAGGTCTCTTTGAAGTCCTGCCTGGTCCTCATCAGATTTAATTCTCCTCATTAACTTCACATCATCTGCAAACAGGGACACTTCTGAGTCTGACCCTTCCATCATGTCGTTCACATATACCAAAAATAGCACTGGTCCTAGGACCGACCCCTGTGGGACCCCGCTCGTCACAGGTGCCCACTGTGATACATCATTACGTACCATGACTCGTTGTTGCCTCCCTGTCAGGTATTCTCTGATCCATTGCAGTGCCCTTCCTGTTATATGCGCCTGATGCTCTAGCTTCTGCACTAATCTCTTGTGAGGAACTGTGTCAAAGGCCTTCTTGCAGTCCAAGAAGATGCAATCAACCCACCCCTCTCTCTCGTGTCTTACTTCTGTTATTTAATCATAAAACTCCAGAAGGTTTGTGACACAGGATTTGCCTTCCATGAATCCGTGCTGGTTGGCATTTATACTCTTGTTCCATTCCAGGTGCTCCACCACTCTCCTCCTGATAATCTTCTCCATAACTTTGCATACTATACACGTCAATGACACAGGTCTATAGTTTAGTGCCTCTTTTCTGTCTCCTTTTTTAAAAATGGGAACTACATTTGCCGTCTTCCATACCTCAGGTAGTTGCCCAGTTTCCAGGGACGTGTTGAAGATTGTGGTAAGTGGCACGCACAACATATCTGCTCCCTCTCTAAGGACCCACGGGGAGATGTTGTCCAGTCCCATTGCCTTTGAGGTATCGATGTCCCTTAGCAGTTTCTTCACCTCCTCCTCATCTGTATGTATGTCGTCCAACACTTGTTGGTGTATTCCTTGCTGGTGTCCCCATCTGATCTGTCCCCCCAGAGTCCTTCCTGTCTCTACTGTAAATACTTCCTTAAATCTCGTGTTGAGCTCCTCACATACCTCTTGATCGTCTCTTGTGAGTTCTCCACCTTCTTTCCTCAGCCTTATCACCTGGTCCTTGACTGTTGTCTTCCTCCTAATGTGGCTATACAGTAGTTTTGGGTCAGATTTGACTTTAGATGCTATGTCGTTTTCATACTGTTGCATACTCGTTTCTGGCTCTTCTACTAATCTCCTTGTTTTCCTGGGTCCTATGCCTCCTGTACCTTTTCCATTCTCTGTTGCACTTAGTTTTTGCCTCCCTACACCTTCGGGTAAACCAAGGATTCGTTTTGGTCTTCCTATTATTTCTGTTTCCCTTGGGAACAAACCTTTCCTCTGCCTCCTTGCACTTTGTTGCCACATATTCCATCATCTCGTTTACTGATTTTCCTACCATTTCTCTGTCCCACTGAACCTCCTGCAGGAAGTTTCTCATACCTGCGTAGTCCCCCCTATTATAGTTTGGCCTGTCCCCTTCAGTTCCTGTTACCTTCTCCACTTGTAACTCTACTATATAATCAAAACTCAGAACCACGTGATCGCTAGCTCCAAGGGGCCTCTCGTAAGTGATGTCCTCAATGTCTGAACTGCTCAGGGTGAACACAAGATCCTCTTGCTGGCTCATCCTCCCCTCTCTCTCTGGTTGTGTCCCTGACATGTTGATGCATGAGGTTTTCAAGTACCACATCCATCATCTTGGCTCTCCATGTTTCGGGACCCCCATGTGGCTCCATGTTTTCCCAGTCGATCTCCCTGTGGTTGAAATCGCCCATTACCAGTAACTTTGCTCTGCTCAAGTGAGCTCTTCTTGCCACCTCACCCAGTGTGTCCACCATCACCCTGTTGTTTTCTTCGTACTCCTCTCTTGGCCTCCTGCAGTTCTGTGGTGGGTTATACATCACTCCAATGACTACTTTATGTTCTCCAGACTGAATTGTACCTACAATGTAGTCTCTTTCTCCAATCATGTCCATGCCTTCCATTTCCTCAAATCCCCATCGGTGTTTTATGAGCAGTGCAACCCCTCCTCCCCCTCTACTCCTTCTATCTTTCCTCAGGATCTGATATCCCGTTGGGAAGATTGTGTCTGTTATTGTCTCAGCGAGTTTTGTTTCTGTGACTGTGTGTGTGTGTGTGTGTGTGTGTGTGTGTGTGTGTGTGTGTGTGTGTGTGTGTGTGTGTGTGTGTGTGTGTGTGTATGTGTTTGTGTGTGTATCGTAGGGGTTCTTAAATGGAGATATCGAGGGTTGAAGGTAGACACACTTGTTGGATGGTAACGATACATATTGTCAGACTGAGATGATGAGAAATAGAGCTCAGCCTCTGCCTGTACTAGCCTGGATGATTTACCGCCGACTAAGAGCGGGGCAGAGGTACAAACGTACACATGCGCATCCCGTGACGTCACACAAAGTCACAGGCCTAAAAGGGATCTCCTATCTAAAGCACATGGATGATACTGATATGCTATACAACACAGGGATCAGCAACTATGCTGACATGTGTGTGTGTGTGTGTGTGTGTGTGTGTGTGTGTGTGTGTGTGTGTGTGTGTGTGTGTGTGTGTGTGTGTGTGTGTGTTTGTGTGTGCTTGTATGTAATCACCTAGTTGAGGTTGCGGGGGTCGAGTCCGAGCTCCTGGCCCCGCCTCTTCACTGACCGCTATGTGTATGTGTGTGTGTGTGTACTCACCTAATTGTAATAACCTAATTGTCGTTGCAGGGGTCGAGACTCAGCTCCTGGCCCCGCCCCTTCACTGATCGCTACTAGGTCCTCTCTCTCTCTGCTTCCTGAACTTTGTCATACCTCGTCTTAAAGCTATGTATGGTTCCTGCCTCCACTACATCACTTGCTAGGCTATTCCACTTCCTGACGACTCTGTGACTGAAGAAATACTTCCTAACATCCCTCTGACTCATCTGAGTCTTCAGCTTCCAATTGTGACCCCAATCTTCATGACTTTGCATTTGGCAGGGTTGAAATCGAGAAGCCAGTTTCTGGACAACGTGTCCAGCCTGTCCAGGTCTCTTTTTAGTCCTGCCTGATCCTCATCCGATTGAATCCTTCTCATTAACTTCACATCATCTGCGAACAAGGACACTTCTGAGTCTATCCCTTCCACCATGTCATTCACATATAACAAAAATAGCACTGGTCCTAGGACTGACCCTATGGGACCCCGCTCGTCACAGGTGCCCACTGTGATACCTCGTCACGTACCATGACCTGTTGTTGCCTCCCTGTCAGGTATTCTCTGATCCATTGCAGTGCCTTTCCTGTTATGCGCCTGATCCTCCAGCTTCTGCACTAATCTCCTGTGAGGAACTGTGTCGAAGGCCTTACTGCAGTCCAGGAAAATGCAATCAACCCAACCATCTCTCTCGTTTCTTACTTCCGTTACCTTGTCATAAAACTCCAGAGGGTTTGTGACACAGGATTTGCCTTCTATGAATCTGTGCTGGTTGTTGTTAATAATCGTGTTTCTTTCCAGGTGCTCCACCACTCTCCTCCTGATAATCTTGTTCCGTTCCAGGTGCTCCACCACTCTCCTCCTGATAATCTTGTTCCGTTCCAGGTGCTCCACCACTCTCCTCCTGATAATCTTCTCCATGACTTTGCATACTATACACGTCAGAGACACAGGTCTGTAGTTTAGTGCCGCGTTTCTGTTCCTTTTCTTAAAAATGGGGACTACATTTGCAGTCTTCTATACCTCAGGTAGTTGCCCAGTTTCAAGGGTTGTATTAAAGATTGTGGTTAGTGGCACGCACAGCGGCCCTGCTCCTTCTCAAAGGACCGACGGGGAGATATGTGTGTACTCACCTATTTGTGGTTGCAGGGGTCGAGTCTTAGCTCCTGTGTGTGTGTGTGTGTGTGTGTGTGTGTGTGTGTGTGTGTGTGTATGTGTGTGTGTGTGTGTGTGTGTGTGTGTGTGTGTGTGTGTGAGTTTGTACTCACCTAGTTGAGGTTGCGGGGGTCGAGTCCGAGCTCCTGGCCCCGCCTCTTCACTGATCGCTACTAGGTCACTCTCCCTGAACCGTGAGCTTTATCGTACCTCTGCTTAAAGCTATGTATGGATCCTGCCTCCAATACATCGCTTCCCAAACTATTCCACTTACTGACTACTCTGTGGCTGAAGAAATACTTCCTAACATCCCTGTGATTCATCTGTGTCTTCAACTTCCAACTGTGTCCCCTTGTTACTGTGTCCAGTCTCTGGAACATCCTGTCTTTGTCCACCTTGTCAATTCCTCTCAGTATTTTGTATGTCGTTATCATGTCCCCCCTATCTCTCCTGTCCTCCAGTGTCCTCAGGTTGATTTCCCTTAACCTCTCCTCGTAGGACATACCTCTTAGCTCTGGGACTAGTCTTGTTGCAAACCTTTGCACTTTCTCTAGTTTCTTTACGTGCCTGGCTAGGTGTGGGTTCCAAACTGGTGCCGCATACTCCAATATGGGCCTAACGTTCACGGTGTACAGGGTCCTGAACGATTCCTTATTAAGATGTCGGAATGCTGTTCTGAGGTTTGCCAGTCGCCCATATGCTGCAGCAGTTATTTGGTTGATGTGCGCTTCAGGAGATGTGCCTGGTGTTATACTCACCCCAAGATCTTTTTCCTTGAGTGAGGGGTGTAGTCTCTGGCCCCCTAGACTGCACTCCGTCTGCGGTCTTCTTTGCCCTTCCCCAAGCTTCATGACTTTGCACTTGGTGGGATTGAACTCCAGGAGCCAATTGCTGGACCAGGTCTGCAGCCTGTCCAGATCCCTTTGTAGTTCTGCCTGGTCTTCGATCGAGTGAATTCTTCTCATCAACTTCACGTCATCTGCAAACAGGGACACCTCAGAGTCTATTCCTTCCGTCATGTCGTTCACAAATACCAGAAACAGCACTGGTCCTAGGACTGACCCCTGCGGGACCCCGCTGGTCACAGGTGCCCACTCTGACACCTCGCCACGTACCATGACTCGCTGCTGTCTTCCTGACAAGTATTCCCTGATCCATTGTAGTGCCTTCCCTGTTATCCCTGCTTGGTCCTCCAGTTTTTGCACCAATCTCTTGTGTGGAACTGTGTCAAACGCCTTCTTGCAGTCCAAGAAAATGCAATCCACCCACCCCTCTCTCTCTTGTCTTACTGCTGTCACCATGTCATAGAACTCCAGTAGGTTTGTGACACAGGATTTCCCGTCCCTGAAACCATGTTGGCTGCTGTTGATGAGATCATTCCTTTCTAGGTGTTCCACCACTCTTCTCCTGATAATCTTCTCCATGATTTTGCATACTATACATGTCAGTGACACTGGTCTGTAGTTTAATGCTTCATGTCTGTCTCCTTTTTTAAAGATTGGGACTACATTTGCTGTCTTCCATGCCTCAGGCAATCTCCCTGTTTCGATAGATGTATTGAATATTGTTGTTAGGGGTACACATAGCGCCTCTGCTCCCTCTCTCAATACCCATGGGGAGATGTTATCTGGCCCCATTGTGTGTGTGTGTGTGTGTGTGTGTGTGTGTGTGTGTGTGTGTGAGTTTGTACTCACCTAGTTGAGGTTGCGGGGGTCGAGTCCGAGCTCCTGGCCCCGCCTCTTCACTGATCGCTACTAGGTCACTCTCCCTGAACCGTGAGCTTTATCGTACCTCTGCTTAAAGCTATGTATGGATCCTGCCTCCAATACATCGCTTCCCAAACTATTCCACTTACTGACTACTCTGTGGCTGAAGAAATACTTCCTAACATCCCTGTGATTCATCTGTGTCTTCAACTTCCAACTGTGTCCCCTTGTTACTGTGTCCAGTCTCTGGAACATCCTGTCTTTGTCCACCTTGTCAATTCCTCTCAGTATTTTGTATGTCGTTATCATGTCCCCCCTATCTCTCCTGTCCTCCAGTGTCCTCAGGTTGATTTCCCTTAACCTCTCCTCGTAGGACATACCTCTTAGCTCTGGGACTAGTCTTGTTGCAAACCTTTGCACTTTCTCTAGTTTCTTTACGTGCCTGGCTAGGTGTGGGTTCCAAACTGGTGCCGCATACTCCAATATGGGCCTAACGTACACGGTGTACAGGGTCCTGAACGATTCCTTATTAAGATGTCGGAATGCTGTTCTGAGGTTTACCAGTCGCCCATATGCTGCAGCAGTTATTTGGTTGATGTGCGCTTCAGGAGATGTGCCTGGTGTTATACTCACCCCAAGATCTTTTTCCTGGAGTGAGGGGTGTAGTCTCTGGCCCCCTAGACTGCACTCCATCTGCGGTCTTCTATGCCCTTCCCCAATCTTCATGATGTGTGTGTGTGTGTGTGTGTGTGTGTGTGTGTGTGTGTGTGTGTGTCTGAGTGTGTGTGTGTGTGTGTGTGTGTGTGTGTGTGTGTGTGTGTGTGTGTGTGTGTGTGTGTGTAATCACCTATTTGTTGTTGCAGGGGTCGAGTCTTAGCTCCTGGCCCCGCCTCTTCACTGATTGCTATTAGGTCCTCTCTCTCCCTGCTCCATGAGCTTTATCATACCTCGCCTTAAAACTATGTATGGTTCCCGCCTCCACTACGTCACTTTCTAGGCTATTCCACTGCCTGACGATTCTATGACTGAAGAAATACTTCCTAACATCCCTTTGACTCATCTGTGTCTTCAACTTCCAATTGTGGCCTCTTGTTTCTGTGTCCCCTCCCTGAAACATCCTGTCTTTGTCCACCTTGTCTATCCCGTGCAGTATTTTATATGTCGTTATCATGTCTTCCCTGACTCTCCTGTCCTCCAGTGTCGTCAGGCCGATTTCCCTTAACCTTTCTTCGTAGGACATTCCCCTTAGCTCTGGAACTAACATTGTTGCAAACCTTTGCACTTTCTGTAGTTTCTTGACGTGCTTGATCAAGTGCGGGTTCCAAACAGGTGCTGTATACTCCAGTATGGGCCTGACATACACGGTGTACAGTGTCTTGAACGATTCCTTACTAAGGTATCGGAACGCTGTTCTCAGGTTTGCCAGGCGCCCATGTGCTGCGGCAGTTACCTGGTTGATGTGTGCTTCCGGAGACATGCTCGGTGTTATACTCACCCCAAGATCTTTCTCCTTGAGCGAGGTTTGTAGTCTTTGGCCACCTAGCCTATACTCTGTCTGTGGTCTTCTTTGCCCTTCCCCGATCTTCATGACTTTGCATTTGGCAGGATTAAATTCGAGAAGCCATTTGCTGGACCAGGTGTCCAGTCTGTCCAGGTCTCTTTGAAGTCCTGCCTGGTCCTCATCAGATTTAATTCTCCTCATTAACTTCACATCATCTGCAAACAGGGACACTTCTGAGTCTAACCCTTCCATCATGTCGTTCACATATACCAAAAATAGCACTGGTCCTAGGACCGACCCCTGTGGGACCCCGCTCGTCACAGGTGCCCACTGTGATACCTCATCACGTACTCAAGACGCTGGCAATATGTGTGTGTGTGTGTGTACTCACCTAATTGTGGTTGCAGGGATAGATACTCAGCTCCTGGCCCTGTGTGTGTGTGTGTGTGTGTGTGTGTGTGTTTGTGTGTGTGTGTGTGAGTATGTGTGTGTGTGTGCACTTCACTCGAGGCACTCCACTCTTGGCACTTCACTCGTGGCACTCCACTCTTGGCACTTCACTCGTGGCACTCCACTCTTGGCACCTCACTCGTGGAGCCCCACCTGGTATTTCTTTGCACTGGACTGCGTTTGGCTGGCACCAACTGTTTCCTTGTTCCAGTGCTGGAGTAGGCGGCCAGGTCTGGGAGCGAGCAGCGGGAGCGATCGTCTCTGGTAGCCACTACAGGTAAGCATATTTAATTTCAACTCTCCCTCCCCCACATTAGGGAGGGAGGGAGGGAGGGAGGGAGGGGGGAGGGAGTGAGGGGGGGGGAGGGAGTGAGGGGGGGAGGGGGGAGGGAGGGAGGGAGGGAGGGAGAGGCTGGTGTAGTCTGCCTGGAGGCGTCGACGCCCACCATCTGCCGCCCACCACACCCAACACGCCCTCCCACATATCCAGTACCTGTACTCCAACATGCACCACCATCACTACCACCACCACTACCACCACCACTACCACCACCACTACCACCACCACTACCACCACCACTATCACCACCACCACCACCACCACTACCACCACCACTACCACCACTGCTACTACTACCACCACCACCACCACCACCACCACCACCACCAGCACCAACACCACTCATGGTCACCTAGCAGTAATTGGGTACCCGGGTGTTAGTCTTACACCTGCTGACCCTGTTCACCTAGCAGTAAGTAGGTACCTGGGTGTTATTCTTACACCTACTGTCACTGCTCACCTAGCAGTAAGTAGGTACCTGGATGTTAGTCTTACACCTGCTGACCCTGTTCACCTAGGAGTAAGTAGGTACCTGGGTGTTATTCTTACACCTACTGTCACTGTTCACCTAGCAGTAAGCAGGTACCTGGGACAGGTCAGTGACGTGAGTGACATCATGGGGGGGGCACAAGGACAACAATATCCATAAGCTACACTGCCCCAGTCTTCTCTGGGTTATCCTGGGTTGATAATCCTCTCAAGATAACCTTCCCAAGATAACCCTCCCAAGATAATCCTCCCAAGATAATCCTCCCAAGATAATCCTCCCAAGATAATCCTCCCAAGATAATCCTCCCAAGATAATCCTCCCAAGATAATCCTCCCAAGATAAACCTCCCAAGATAATCCTCCCAAGATAATCCTCCCAAGATAATCCTCCCAAGATAATCCTCCCAAGATAATCCTCCCAAGATAACCCTCCCAAGATAAACCTCCCAAGATAATCATCCCAGGATAATCCTCCAGGGTTAGTAATCCTCCAAAGTTAATAACCCTCCAGGTTTAATAACTTTAAGATCGTCTTCCGTTTACAGTATTCTTAATGATTGTTAATTATCTCCGGGGGACAGTCCATGTTAATGTTAGCAGATGATGCTGAGCCAAGGAGGTGGAGAAGCAGTAGTGATTCAACAAGTGGCTGCTGGAGTTCAATCCAAACAAATGCAAGATGGTGAGAGTGTAAACAGGAGAGCAGAGACAGGTATTCTCAAGAAGCGAGGCCAGTTTCTCGATTCGTACGGAAGAGGGACCAGGAGCTGAGAGAGTCTGTGTGCTGAAGCTCACTCCATGTAGATCATCACCAGAACCACGTGTCTGGTGATCATACATAGGAAGAACCTTCATATATGTGGGGACTGAACGACGCAGTACACAACCTTTTCTGACCTTAGTGTGAGTACACAACCCCAGAACACTGATGGTTGAACACTGATATTACAGTTGCTTGTACAATACCTTATGGGCAAGCATGAAACGTGGGTTCCTCAAGGACCAGTTCTGGGACTTGTATTGTTTCTCAAATAAATGAGGGAACGAGAGGGACTTGAATACATGGCTATTGAATCTGAAAACTCACAGGCCAGTGCGTTTACCACTGGGCCAGGTGGCTCTAATAGGACGGCTATGGGGTGCACAACACACCAGCCTTTCGGTGGCAAAATCTTATCTAAAATCTTGACAACATATCTTGGATCCTCACAATCCTTACCCGCAGGGGGAAGGGGAGGACTCATACTTAGGGACTCCCTAACAGTCAGGGGGCCCTTACACTCAGGGGAACCCTCCTCTGGCCGCCCCTTGCGGTCACGGCCTGCCTGGTTCCTAATATTTTCTCTGCCTCTCTTGGAGTTATCGCGGCGAGGCTGATGGAGTGGAGGTGGTGGTCTCTATTGTGTTGTGTCTGTACTACACCACCGTGCTGGGGTCTTATTAAGATGTTCAGTTGTTCCTACCTCCGTTCCTCCACTCCCTGCCTTCTTCCTCCTCCTCATCTTATCTCCTCTTCCTCCTCCCTGCAGCTTCCTCACCACTTAACGCTCACTCTGGTGAGCTCTCAACACCCTCATTCCACTCCTCGCTAAGATTTACACACAGAAATGTGTTTTAATACTGGAAGACATCCATAAGGTCCACGAGTATTGCCACTGTGCTCGTGGACAAGTGGCAATGCCTGTTGCTCCCTGCGTAAGCAGGCACAACAGTATAAGAAGAGACAACAGCATAACAGGAGCAGCATAAACAGGAACAATAGTAAACAGCATCTCTGTTAAACTGATTTAATAAAAAGCTGATATTATACACAGGCTTCATAGGTTAGATATAGCCCCTTAACTCACTGGGTTATGTAACAGTTAATATATAGATTAGTGTCCGTCCATACATTATACACACACACGTAGAAGTTCATCTCTTTCAGTGTATATACGCCGAGAGATCACCTCAATCCCACACCTACGAATGATAATTTGAGGAAACCAAAATAAGCATGAAAATCACCTCGGAAAAACTGCAGTCAAGTCTTCCAGTGGAGAACAACATGACGTTCACCAGTGTTCGGATTCAATTATTTAGATGTGGAAAGAATGAAGAATTTATAAGGGACACTATGTAAAACTCAAGAGAATCATCAAGTAGAATGAAAGAAATGATGTGAATGACCCGGCATATATTGCGACAGCCAGAAAATTGAAAGGATGCATAATGAGAACTTTGAAGACAAGGGAAATAGTGCCAATGGTGACTCATTAGAGTATTGTTCAGTGTTGACGGTCCCGTCCAGGTCAGGGGAGATATCACAGCTGAAACAGATACAGAGATCATTTACGACCCACATAGAACCAATAAATCATTTAAATTACTGTGGACACCTCAGAGTCTTAAATATATACTTGCTGGATTATATAACAAAACTGGATACATCAGCAGTGTGTTGCTACATTATTTTATATGACAGTTACATTGAAGGGACAAGAACTGTGTTGCCCTGTCACATTCCATCATGCAGGGTGAGGCTCGTTAGTCAGGAAGAGAGACACATGCATTACAATATATACCGGCAAAGTACTTGATAGTTTTGTCCCAAATCTTCACATTGTCATAACAACATACTGGAGAGAGAGAGAGATGATAGGATGTGTAATATATACCAAGTGAAAAGCAGGGACACAGTGGACACAATAAGAGAACATTGTATCATCATCCGTGGTCCCAGACAATTGAACATCTCAACAGAAGATATCAGAAACACTGCTGGAACAAGTGTAGAAGTATTTAAGAGGAAACTGGACCAGTACCTTCACCAGGTGCCAGATCAACCAGGCTGTGGTAGATATGCAGGGCAGCGAGCCATAAGCAGCAACAGCCTGGTTGACCAGACTAACACCTGATAAGCCTGGTTGCTGGAGCAAGACAACTCTCGAGACCCATGAAAGGTATATCATGTGTGTCATTCCTGGAAGACTCTGTCCTGTCAGTCTCCATCAAGACTCAGTTACATGTGTTAACTTAAATTGGTATACAGCAGGTGACCCACGTCATGGTGAGTGATGGCGCCCAGCAGCAGAGCAGGTGGCTGCGCGGGTGTCTACGCAGGTGTCTAGTAGGTGGCTGCACAGGTGTCCAGTAGCTGGCTGCGCAGGTGTCCAGTAGCTGGCTGCGCAGGTGTCCAGTAGCTGGCTGCGCAGGTGTCCAGTAGCTGGCTGCGCAGGTGTCCAGTAGCTGTTTGCGCAGGTGTCCAGTAGCTGGCTGCGCAGGTGTCCAGTAGCTGTTTGCGCAGGTGTCCAGTAGCTGGCTGCGCAGGTGTCCAGTAGCTGTTTGCGCAGGTGTCCAGTAGCTGGCTGCGCAGGTGTCCGGTAGCTGTTTGCGCAGGTGTCCAGTAGCTGGCTGCGCAGGTGTCCAGTAGCTGTTTGCGCAGGTGTCCAGTAGCTGGTTGCACAAGCGACCAGGCATCCCCAGGTCCGTGTTTATCCACATGACCTGCGGGTGAGGTGGGCCTTGTGATGGACTGGTTGGACCGGCTCTTCTAGCACCAGTTACAGATCCGATTTCGGGTTTGGATTCAAGTTCTGGTTAGGATATAGTTCTGCGTTCATGTCCGGCGGTTGCAGGCTCGAGTCTGGTTCTGGCTCCTGGTCCGGCTTCATTCCCGCTTCAGTTACGGACTCCAGATTCCGGCACTGGTTCGTTTGGCCGAAATCTTGATGGCTGCGGGTTCGTTTGTCGCATTCAAACGTTGAACATTACTCGCTGTGGACGCTGCACGTAGGGCATGCAGTTCATGTAGGGCATGTAGGGCATGTAGGGAATCATAGACTAGAGTGGTGGACACTGGGGGTCACTGTGCAGACTGCTGGTGTTCGTGTTGTTCCTCATGGGTACCACCATTATGGTTATTAACAGTAATGGTGGTAATGGTAGGGTACTGACTGGTGCCTATACTGGGTACCGTGGCTTGTGGGTTTCCTCTAGGAATGTCCTTCACCTTTGACATACCTGTTGCTGCTGGCAGCCCACTGCCCCACATATACATCACAACCTAGTTGACCTAGCACCATCACATCTTGATCGACGAGGTACTCAACCTTAACACAACCCTCTCTTCCTTCGGATCAAACATGATTACCTCTCATTCCCCAGGCACTGAACGACCTCTGTATAATACGTACAATCTGTACAATATTTCTAAATGTATCAGGATTTCAGTGCAAGCAGAATTATGGATCATTAGCGAAATACCCAAAATTAGAGAGAAACACAGGTCACGACGGAGTTACTGAAACGATTGCCACACTCGAGGTAATCGAACCATCGCCTCAAGTCAGAATATCACTACACATTTATCGGTCACTAGGGCTGTATGACACCACTAGATGGCTCTGCTGCCCGTGCTCACAACTGTCAAAACATGAATACAGGATTTATGGTTAACCTAGTGCAGGTAACGCACTCCACACAAGCGGGGCGTTCATAGCAGAAGTTATATGCAGTGATAAGTAGGGACGTCTCAGCCTGGCCACAGGGGACGCTTCCTCACCCCGTGTGTGAGGTAGGGGCGCTTCAGCCTGACCACAGGGGACGCTTCCTCACCCCGTGTGTGAGGTAGGGACGCTTCAGGCTGACCAGAGGGGACGCTTCCTCACCCCGTGTGTGAGGTAGGGACGCTTCAGGCTGACCACAGAGGACGCTCCCTCACTCCGTGTATGAAGTAGGGACGCCTCAGCTGGCTACACTCAACCTGACGTCCTGGTGCCTAAATAGACACAAAAGCGTCTGATAAGACTTTTACTCGTACAGTGTTCTGCTCGCCCTGTATAAAAAGTAATTGATGCGTTTGTGATGCCTGGAGGAAGTCTTGACATCTTGCAGATCTACCTGGAGGGTGTTTCGGGGGGTCAACGCCCCCGCGACCCGGTCTATGACCATGTCTCGCGGTGGATCAGAACCTGATCAACCAGGCTGTTACTCCTGGCCGCACATAAACCGACGTACGAACCACAGTCCGGCTGATCAGGTGCTGACTTTAGGTGGCTGTCCAGCGCCTTCTTGAAGACAGCCAGAGGTCTTCAAGACTCCTGGCTGTCTTCAAGGCAGCTGGAGCACCAGGCTTGCTGGAGCCTAGTACTCCAGCAAGCTTGGTGCTCCAGCAAGCTTGGTGCTCCAGCTAGCTTGGTGCTCCAGCAAGCTTGGAGCGGAGCACAATCTCCGTACAGGAAAATGAGTTATCCGCTACTTTCCTCTGGCTTCGACGACCTGGTGTGTGTGTGTGTGTGTGTGTGTGTACTCACCTATTTGTGGTTGCAGGGGTCGAGTCCTAGCTCCTGGCCCCGCCTCTTCACCGGTTGCTACTAGGCCCTCTCTCTCCCCGCTCCATGAGCTTTATCAAACCTCGTCTTAAAACTGTGTATGGTTCCTGCCTCCACTACGTCATTTTCTAGGCTATTCCACTGCCTTACAACTCTATGACTGAAGAAATACTTCCTACTATCTCTCTGACTCATTTGTGTCTTCAACTTCCAATTGTGGCCTCTTGTTTCTGTGTCCCCTCCCTGGAACATCCTGTCCTTGTCCACCTTGTCTATTCCACGCAGTATTTTATATGTCGTTATCATGTCTCCCCTGACCCTCCTGTCCTCCAGTGTCGTCAGGCCGATTTCCCTTAATCTTTCTTCATAGGACATTCCCCTTAGCTCTGGAACTAACCTTGTTGCAAACCTTTGTACTTTCTCTAGTTTCTTGACGTGCTTTATCAAGTGCGGGTTCCAAACAGGTGCTGCATACTCCAGTATGGGCCTGACATACACGGTGTACAGTGTCTTGAATGATTCCTTACTAAGGTGTCGGAATGCTGTTCTCAGGTTTGCCAGGCGCCCATATGCTGCAGCAGTTATCTGATTGATGTGTGCTTCCGGAGACATGCTCGGTGTTATACTCACCCCAAGATCTTTCTCCTTGAGTGAGGTTTGCAGTCTTTGGCCACCTAGCCTATACTCTGTCTGTGGTCTTCTGTGCCCTTCCCCTATCTTCATGACTTTGCATTTGGCAGGAATAAATTCGAGAAGCCATTTGCTGGACCAGGTGTCCAGTCTGTCCAGGTCTCTTTGAAGTCCTGCCTGGTCCTCATCAGATTTAATTCTCCTCATTAACTTCACATCATCTGCAAACAGGGACACTTCTGAGTCTAACCCTTCCGTCATGTCGTTCACATATACCAAAAATAGCACTGGTCCTAGGACCGACCCCTGTGGGACCCCGCTCGTCACAGGTGCCCACTGTGATACATCATTACGTACCATGACTCGTTGTTGCCTCCCTGTCAGGTATTCTCTGATCCATTGCAGTGCCCTTCCTGTTATATGCGCCTGATGTTCTAGCTTCTGCACTAATCTCTTGTGAGGAACTGTGTCAAAGGCCTTCTTGCAGTCCAAGAAGATGCAATCAACCCACCCCTCTCTCTCTTGTCTTACTTCTGTTATTTTATCATAAAACTCCAGAAGGTTTGTGACACAGGATTTGCCTTCCGTGAATCCGTGCTGGTTGGCATTTATACTCCTGTTCCGTTCCAGGTGCTCCACCACTCTCCTCCTGATAATCTTCTCCATAATTTTGCATACTATACACGTCAATGACACAGGTCTATAGTTTAGTGCCTCTTTTCTGTCTCCTTTTTTGAAAATGGGAACTACATTTGCCGTCTTCCATACCTCAGGTAGTTGCCCAGTTTCCAGGGATGTGTTGAAGATTGTGGTAAGTGGTACGCACAACATATCTGCTCCCTCTCTAAGGACCCATGGAGAGATGTTGTCCGGTCCCATTGCCTTTGAGGTATCGATGTCCCTTAGCAGTTTCTTCACCTCCTCCTCATCTGTATGTATGTCGTCCAACACTTGTTGGTGTATTCCTTGTTGGTGTCCCCATCTGGTCTGTCCCCCCAGAGTCCTTCCTGTCTCTACTGTAAATACTTCCTTAAATCTCGTGTTGAGCTCCTCACATACCTCTTGATCGTTTCTTGTGAGTTCTCCACCTTCTTTCCTCAGCCTTATCACCTGGTCCTTGACTGTTGTCTTCCTCCTAATGTGGCTATACAGCAGTTTCGGGTCAGATTTGACTTTCGATGCTATGTCGTTTTCATACTGTCGCTGGGCCTCCCTCCTTATCTGCGCATACTCGTTTCTGGCTCTTCTACTAATCTCCTTGTTT
Organism: Cherax quadricarinatus; assembly: GCF_038502225.1. Taxonomy (NCBI): domain Eukaryota; kingdom Metazoa; phylum Arthropoda; class Malacostraca; order Decapoda; family Parastacidae; genus Cherax; species Cherax quadricarinatus. The sequence goes on from NC_091299.1 coordinate 25,441,401, forward strand.
TCCTGGGTCCTATGCCTCCTGTACCTTTTCCATTCCCTGTTGCACTTAGTTTTTGCCTCCCTACACCTTCGGGTAAACCAAGGACTCGTTTTGGTCTTCCTATTATTTCTGTTTCCCTTGGGAACAAAACTTTCCTCTGCCTCCTTGCACTTTGTTGTCACATATTCCATCATCTCGTTTACTGATTTTCCTACCATTTCTCTGTCCCACTGAACCTCCTGCAGGAAGTTTCTCATACCTGTGTAGTCCCCCCTTTTATAGTTTGGCCTGTCCCCTTCAGTTCCTGTTACCTTCTCCACTTGTAACTCTACTATATAGTCAAAACTCAGAACCACATGATCGCTAGCTCCAAGGGGCCTCTCGTAAGTGATGTCCTCGATGTCTGAACTGCTCAGGGTGAACACAAGATCCAGTCTTGCTGGCTCATCCTCCCCTCTCTCTCTGGTTGTGTCCCTGACATGTTGATGCATGAGGTTTTCAAGTACCACATCCATCATCTTGGCTCTCCATGTTTCGGGACCCCCATGTGGCTCCAGGTTTTCCCAGTCGATCTCCCTGTGGTTGAAATCGCCCATTACCAGTAACGTTGCTCTGCTCGAGTGAGCTCTTCTTGTGTGTGTGTGTGTGTTTGTGTGTGTGTGTGTGTGTGTGTGTGTGTGTGTGTGTGTGTGTGTGTGTGTGTGTGTGTGTGTGTGTACGTGTGTGTGTGTGTGTGTGTGTGTGTGTGTGTGTGTGTGTGTGTGTGTGTGTGTGTGTGTGTGTGTGTGTGTCTGTCTGTGTGTGTGTGTGTGTGTGTGTGTGTGTGTGTGTGTGTGTGTGTGTGTGTGTGTGTGTGTGCGTGTGTACTCAACTATTTGTGGTTGCAGGGATTGAGTCATAGCTCCTGGCCCCTCCTCTTCGCTGATTATTACTAGATCCACTCTCTCCCTCTTCCAAGAGTTGTATCACATCTCTCTCCCTTTTTCTCTAGTGTGTGTGTGTGTGTGTGTGTGTGTATGTGTGTGTGTGTGTGTGTGTGTGTGTGTGTGTGTGTGTGTGTGTGTGTGTGTGTGTGTGTGTGTGTGTGTGTGTGTGTGTGTGTGTGTTGGGCCTGACCTCAATAAAGAATAAATTACTGGTATTACTGTTGTAACAGCGGATGCAGTTGGGAGTCAGTCTGATGAACGCAGTTCGCTGTCAGTCTCAACGAGGCTCCACAAAGAGCTCCTTCCTGCCTCACCACTTCTATATAAGTCCATTTTTTCCCCACAAAGTTACACCAGGTAGATGACAGTCGTGAAGAACGAGATGTTGTTCTTCTGTTCTTCAATAAGACCTGTATTTAGGTAGCACTGCAGAGACCGGATATGTAACGTGTATGATCAGTAATAAGCAACATGGTGGCAGAAGCTTGATTGTTCTGTATATTTCGACTCCCTGCTGCTGAAGAGGATCCCAGAAAGAGGTCGAAGTATACAGATCAATCAACCTCCTGTGTTTTTATCTCCATGTGGGTTATTACTGAGCAGTGACAAGTGTCAGGGTACACTTGTCCTTCCTCCTGGCGAATATGATATAGTGCTAACTAACGACAGTACATACACTGAGAGGTATATATGCCTCTCAGTGTGTATATATACAGTGAGATTATTTCAGTTGTTATTAGAGGTAGCGACTGGTAGTGATCAGATTGTGTACAGGCTTAATGACCATTGTTTAGTCGTGCAAGAAAGGTATAAGAAACCGACAAGATGAAAGTTAAGACACATGTGCAACATCTGGGTATCTTTATTGTAGACGTTTCGCCATCCAGTGGCTTTATCAATACAGATTCTAGGACATAATAGGAAGACAGTAGAACTATATACAAAAGATGAGGTAATCAGTCCCTCAGCCTTGGAGTTGGTGTTGAGAGCACCGTGGTGGTAGTGATACTGGCGGTTATATAGGCGTCAGTGGATAGTGACGTGTAGCAGACGCATAGTCACTGGTAGGCGGGATTCCAGATGTTGCACATGTGTTTTAACTTTCATATTGTCGGTATTTTATACCTTTCTTGCACAACTTGTCAGACACTGCAACATCATGGAATCTTGGTTCAGAGGACATCTACAAGACCTTCTTCACGGCTGCTACAACTAACCCATCCCTTTGGGTAGGACTTACTTCCACTGGGAAATCCCGCCTACCAGTGACTATGCCCTCGTCTGCTACACGTCCTTATCCACTGACGCCTATATAACCTTCAGTCTCCTTGCCTGTGCTCCAGAATCACTACCACCACGGTGCTCTCAACACCAACTCCAAGGCTGAGGGACTGATTACCTCATCTTTTGTATTTAGTTCTACTGTCTTCTAATTATGTCCTAGAATCTGTATTGATAAAGCCACTGGATGGCGAAACGTCTACAATAAAGATATCCAGATGTTGCACATGTGTCTTAACTTTCACATTGTTTAGTCGATAGGCTTCAAACCCCATTGACCAATTCACCAAGTGATGTAAATGTAGCAGTTGTTTCTGGTGAGGCTGACTGAGGACCCACACAAAGTTCCCATCAATGGCGACACATCAGAATGTGGACAAGTCAGTATAGATAAGATAACATAAAATTTTCTTCTTATTTTTTTTAACCCGACGGGTTAGCCAGGCAGGACAACCCATGAAAGTCAGTGCATCTTCGAGGGTTTGTCTGTTTTATTTCCATTGTGATCCATCAATCTAGTCCCCCTAGGATGCCACCCACGCGAGTCCTCTAACACCCAGGGACCTACTTACTGCTAGGTGAACAGGGACAGCAGGTGTAATGAAATAAGCCCAGCATTTCTTTCGTGTCGGGGATCGAACCACGGACACTCAATGTGGGAGGCGAGAGCGTTGCCACCCAGGCCACAGAAGAACATAAACCACCTTGATAAACATATTAATAACGATGGTAAGTAAGTCAGCTAACGAAGAGAAAGTAGACCAACACACAAGTTACTGGGTATATTGAACCTCCTGGAGGGTAGACCAACACACAAGTTACTGGGTATATTGAACCTCCTGGAGGGTAGACCAACACACAAGTTACTGGGTATATTGAACCTCCTGGAGGGTAGACCAACACACAAGTTACTGGGTATATTGAACCTCCTGGAGGGTAGACCAACACACAAGTTACTGGGTATATTGAACCTCCTGGAGGGTAGACCAACACACAAGTTACTGGGTATATTGAACCTCCTGGAGGGTAGACCAACACACAAGTTACTGGGTATATTGAACCTCCTGGAGGGTAGACCAACACACAAGTTACTGGGTATAATGAACCTCCTGGAGGGTAGACCAACACACAAGTTACTGGGTATAATGAACCTCCTGGAGGGTAGACCAACACACAAGTTACTGGGTATAATGAACCTCCTGGAGGGTAGACCAACACACAAGTTACTGGGTATACATAAACTTCCTGGAGGGTAGACCAGGGAGGTACTAGAGTCATCCCAAGTTTAAACACTGAAATAATTCCTTATAGGAACTGGAGGCTCAGCGAATGTTACAAGATGATCTCAGTGAACACCTGGGAATAGTAAGATCACTTAGATTATGAAGCAAGCACTGTGAAGCAAGCACTGTGAAGCAAACACTGTGAAGCTCTCAGTAGTAGTACCAGTTCCTAGTAACCAGTTACCAGTAACCAGTGTACCAGTAGATGACTCACTACCAACCGTCTGTGTGAATCATTGACTGTTATTCATATTGCTGCTGACCATAGCAGGATTTCAAACACCCTCACCCTGTAGACACTTGTGAGTCAGTCGAAGATAGGCAGCAGAGAGAGGCAGGTCGGCTGTTGGCGCTTCCCATACTTCCCGTTATATATTATACGTACAAACCAGCCTACGTGAGTATTTTTACCCCATCCACGTTATCGAAACCCACATGACAAAGCAAGGACTGTGAAGCAAGTACCGTGAAGCAAGCACTGTGAAGCAAGCACTGTGAAGCAAGTACTGTGAAGCAAGCACTGTGAGGCAAGCACTGTGAAGCAAGCACTGTGAAGCAAGTACCGTGAAGCAAGCACTGTGAAGCAAGCACTGTGAAGCAAGTACTGTGAAGCAAGCACTGTGAGGCAAGCACTGTGAAGCAAGCACTGTGAAGCAAACACTGTGAAGCAAGCACTGTGAAGCAAACACTGTGAAGCAAGCACTGTGAAGCAAGCACTGTGAAGCAAGCACTGTGAAGCAAACACTGTGAAGCAAGCACTGTGAAGCAAGCACTGTGAAGCAAGCACTGTGAAGCAAGCACTGTGAAGCAAGCACTGTGAAGCAAGCACTGTGAAGGAAACACTGTAAAGCAAGCACTGTGAAGCAAGCACTGTGAAGCAAACACTGTGAAGCAAGCACTGTGAAGCAAGCACTGTGAAGCAAGCACTGTGAAGCAAGCACTGTGAAGGAAACACTGTAAAGCAAGCACTGTGAAGCAAGCACTGTGAAGCAACCACTGTGAAGCAAGCACTGTGAAGCAAACACTGTAAAGCAAGCACTGTGAAGCAAGCACTGTGAAGTAAGCACTGTGAAGCAAGCACTGTGAAGCAAGCACTGTGAAGGAAACACTGTGAAGCAAGCACTGTGAAGCAAGCACTGTGAAGCAAGCACTGTGAAGCAAGCACTGTGAAGCAAGCACTGTGAAGTAAGCACTGTGAAGCAAGCACTGTGAAGCAAGCACTGTGAAGCAAACACTGTGAAGGAAACACTGTAAAGCAAGCACTGTGAAGCAAGCACTGTGAAGCAAGCACTGTGAAGCAAGCACTGTGAAGCAAGCACTGTGAAGCAAGCACTGTGAAGTAAGCACTGTGAAGCAAGCACTGTGAAGCAAGCACTGTGAAGCAAGCACTGTGAAGGAAACACTGTAAAGCAAGCACTGTGAAGTAAGCACTGTGAAGCAAGCACTGTGAAGTAAGCACTGTGAAGTAAGCACTGTGAAGTAAGCACTGTGAAGTAAGCACTGTGAAGTAAGCACTGTGAAGCAAGCACTGTGAAGCAAGCACTGTGAAGCAAGCACTGTGAAGCAAGCACTGTGAAGTAAGCACTGTGAAGCAAGCACTGTGAAGCAAGCACTGTGAAGCAAGCACTGTGAAGGAAACACTGTAAAGCAAGCACTGTGAGGCAAGCACTGTGAAGCAAGCACTGTGAAGCAAGCACTGTGAAGCAAGCACTGTGAAGCAAGCACTGAGAAGCAAGCACTGTGAAGGAAACACTGTAAAGCAAACGCTGTGAAGCAAGCACTGTGAAGTAAGCACTGTGAAGCAAGCACTGTGAAGCAAGCACTGTGAAGCAAGCACTGTGAAGTAAGCACTGTGAAGCAAGCACTGTGAAGCAAACACTGTAAAGCAAGCACTGTGAAGCAAGCACTGTGAAGCAAGCACTGTGAAGCAAGCACTGTGAAGGAAACATTGTAAAGGAAACACTGTGAAGCAAGCACTGTGAAGCAAGCACTGTGAAGCAAGCACTGTGAAGCAAGCACTGTGAAGCAAGCACTGTGAAGCAAGCACTGTGAAGGAAACATTGTAAAGCAAACACTGTGAAGCAAGCACTGTGAAGCAAACACTGTGAAGCAAGCACTGTGAAGCAAGCACTGTGAAGCAAGCACTGTGAAGCAAGCACTGTGAAGCAAGCACTGTGAAGCAAGCACTGTGAAGGAAACATTGTAAAGCAAACACTGTGAAGCAAGCACTGTGAAGCAAGCACTGTGAAGCAAACACTGTAAAGCAAGCACTGTGAAGCAAGCACTGTGAAGCAAGCACTGTGAAGCAAGCACTGTGAAGGAAACATTGTAAAGCAAACACTGTGAAGCAAGCACTGTGAAGCAAGCACTGTGAAGCAAGCACTGTGAAGCAAGCACTGTGAAGCAAGCACTGTGAAGCAAGCACTGTGAAGGAAACATTGTAAAGCAAACACTGTGAAGCAAGCACTGTGAAGCAAGCACTGTGAAGCAAGCACTGTGAAGCAAGCACTGTGAAGGAAACATTGTAAAGCAAACACTGTGAAGCAAGCACTGTGAAGCAAGCACTGTGAAGTAAGCACTGTGAAGCAAACACTGTGAAGCAAGCACTGTGAAGCAAGCACTGTGAAGCAAGCACTGTGAAGCAAGCACTGTGAAGCAAGCACATGAGTGGAGTAGTCTGACTATCATGGTCGGGTAGGCCTAGTGCCATGATCCTGTTTTTAAGCCTGTACAAACTATTTCCCTTTTCCTCGTTACCACACCTCTTCCTCCTTCTCTCTCTCTCTCTCTCTCTCTCTCTCTCTCTCTCTCGCCTCCTTCCTTGCCCTCCCTCCCACCCAATCACCCCCAGGCACTCCCACTTCCGCTCCAGTTGGTGAACACTGCTCTCTCTTTCCCTCCCTCCCTCTCTCCTTCTCTCTCTCTCTCTCTCTCTCTCTCTCTCTCTCTCTCTCTCTCTCTCTCTCTCTCTCTCTCTCTCTCTCTCTCTCACACACACACACACACACAGGGGACACAGGGACAAGGGGTCACAACTGGAAGCTGAAGACTCAGACGAGTCACAGGGACGTTAGGAAGTATTTCTTCAGTCATAGAGTTGTCAGGAAGTGGAATAGCCTAGCAAGTGAAGTAGTGGAGGCAGGAACCATACATAGTTTTAAGAAGAGGTATGACAAAGCTCAGGAAGCAGAGAGAGAGAGGATCCAGTAGCGATCAGTGAAGAGGCGGGGTCAGGAGCTGAGTCTCGACCCCTGCAACCACAATTAGGTGAGTACAATTAGGTGAGTACACACACACACACACACGCACACACACACACACACACACACACACACACACACACACACACACACACACACACACACACACACACACACACACACACACACACACACACACACAGAACGAGCCCTTGGTTTACCCGAAGGTGCAGAGAGGCAAAAACTAAGTGCTCTAGAGAATGGAAAAAGTACAGAAGGCAAAGGACTCAGGAGAATAAAGAGATTAGTCGACGAGCCAGAAACGAGTATGCACAGATAAGGAGGGAGGGGCAGCGGCAGTATGAAAATGACATAGCTTCGAAAGTCAAGTCTGATCCGAGACTACTCTACAGCCACATCAGGAAGAAGATAACAGTCAAGGACCAGGTAATCAGGCTGAGGAAGGAAGGTGGGGAGCTCACAAGAAACGACCAAGAGGTATGTGAGGAGCTCAACATGAGATTTCAGGAAGTATTTACAGTGGAGCCTGAAGGGACAACAGGAAGGCAAAACAGTGGGGTACAGCAACAAGGGATATATCAACAAGTGTTGGATGAATTACACACAACTGAGGAGGAGGTGGAGAAGCTCCTAAGTGACCTTGATACCTCAAAGACGGTGGGACCGGACAACATCTCTCCGTGGGTCCTTAGAGAGGGAGCAGGGACACTACGTGTGCCACTAACCAAAATCTTCAACACTTCCCTTGAAACTGGGCAACTACCTGAAGTATGGAAGAAGGCAAATGTAGTCCCCATCTTTAAGAAGGGAGACAGAAATGAAACACTAAATTATAGACCAGTGTTACTGACATGTATAGTATGCAAAGTCTTGGAAAAGATTATCAGGAGAGTAGTGGAGCACCTGGAGCGGAGCAAGATTATAATGACAGCCAGCACGGGTTCATAGAAGGCAAATCCTGTGTCACGAACCTACTAGAGTTTTACGACAAGGTAACTGAAGTAAGAAATGAGAGGGAGGGGTGGGTTGATTGCATTTTCTTGGACTGCAAGAAGGCCTTCGACACAGTTCCTCACAAGAGATTAGTGCAGAAGCTAGAGGAACAGGCAAGTATAACAGGAAGGGCACTGCAATGGATCAGAGAATACCTGACAGGGAGGCAACAGCGAGTCATGGTCCGTGATGAGGTATCACAGTGGGCGCCAGTGACGAGCGGGGTCCCACAGGGGTCAGTCCTGGGACCAGTGCTATTCTTGGTATATGTGAACAACATGACGAAAGGGATAGACTCAGAAGTGTTCCTGTTTGCAGATGACATGAAGTTAATGAGGAGAATCAAATCAGACGTGGACCAGACAGGTCTACAAACAGACCTGGACAGGCTGGATGTGTGGTCCAGAAACTGGCTCCTAGAATTTAACCCCGCCAAATGCAAAGTCATGAAGATCGGAGGAGGGCAAAGAAGACTGCAGACAGAGTACAGGCTAGGTGGCCAAAGGCTGCAAACCTCACTCAAGGAGAAAGACCTAGGAGTGAGTATAATACCGAGTACATCGCCAGAAGCACACATTAACCAGATAACTGCTGCGGCATATGGGCGCTTGACAAACCTGAGAATAGCGTTCCGGTACCTCAGTAAGGAATCGTTCAAGACTTTATACACTGTGTACGTCAGGCCCATACTGGAGTACGCAGCACCAGTTTGGAACCCACACCTGGTCAAACACGTCAAGAAATTAGAGAAAGTTCAAAGGTTTGCAACAAAGCTAGTTCCAGAACTAAGGGGAATGTCCTATGAAGAAAGGTTAAGGGAAATCGGTCTGACAACACTGGAGGACAGGAGGGTGAGGGGAGACATGATAACGACATACAAAATACTGGGTGGAATAGACAAGGTGGACAGAGACAGGATGTTCCAGAGATGGGACACAGAAACAAGGGGTCACAATTGGAAGCTGAAGACTCAGATGAGTCAAAGAGATGTTAGGAAGTATTTCTTCAGTCATAGAGTAGTTAGGAAGTGGAATAGTCTCGCAAGCGATGTAGTGGAGGCAGGAACTATACATAGTTTTAAGACGAGGTATGATAAAGCTCATGGAGCAGGGGGAGAGAGGACCTAGTAGCGGTCGGTGAAGAGGCGGGGCCAGGAGCTGAGTCTCGACCCCTGCAGCCACAATTAGGTGAGTACACACACACACACTTCAGCACTCCCATTTGCTCAACAAGTATAACCTGGGAGAATGGAGTATGTAAGAATGCAAGACGGAGGCGGAAGGGAACTGACTGGGAAAGAACAGGGAGAGAGAGAGAGAGAAAGAGAGTAGAAGATAAAGGAGGAGAAGGGGTGGAAGAAGAGGATTTACAGGTTATCTCTCATCTAGCAAAAACAATGTTGTGGCTGGTGGTTCAATCTGACCTGTGCTGGAGGGCTGAGGTGGGCAGCCAGGTGGGCGGTGGTAATGAGAAGGATCACCTGAGGGCTATAAGACTGATCCAACGCCTCTTACACCCTCCTCACTTCTTAGCTTTGTAGAATTCAACCCTTTATACATGCGAAGCTCAAACTGCCTTTTCTTCACTCGATCCCCTTTGCCTCTGCCTGTGAAGAGTTTCGAGAATGGTTTCCTGGACCCGAAGCCCGGTCCTGGGCCAGGCTTGTCCGCTGCTAGTCTGGTCAGCCAGGCTGTTGCTGCTGGAGGCCCGCTGGCTCACATATTCATCACAGCCTGCTTTATCTGGCACCTGGTGGAGATACTTCTGCAGATGTTGATACAGTGTTTTCTTACTGTGCCCACGGTGCCCACTGCTTTTCACTGGGTTTATTTTACATTTCATTCCATATCTCTCACTCTAGTATGTTGTTATGGCAGTGTGTAAATTTGGGAGCAGGCTCTCAAGTACCTTCCACGTATGTTATCATGTATCTCTCTCTCCTCCGCTCCAGTGAGTACATGTTTATAACTCTGAGACATTCCCAGTATTTTAAATACTTTATTGTCTCTATGTGTTCCGTAAATTATCTCAATATCTGTTCTAGCTCTGGTATGTCTCCAGCGCTGAACGGAGCCGTCAACATTAAACAATACTCTAAACGAGAGACCACAAGTGATTTGAACAGCGTTACTATTGGCACTCATTCCCATGTTTTCAAAGTTCTCATTATCCATCCTATCATCTTCCTGGCTGTTGTGATCTTTGCCGTATTGAGTTCTTTGAAAGAAAGAGCATCTGACATAATTACTCCCAGGTCTTTCACGTGTTCCTTTAGTTCTATTTAATGATCCTCTCGAGTCTTGTATACAGTGTCTGTCTTGAGTTCTTCATTCTTTCTACATCTCAGCAGTGGAACTTATCACCACTGAACACCAGGTTCTTCTCCAGTGTTCACTACAAGAATTTGCTTTTATCTTCCTGCAGTTTTTATTGTCTTCTATCAAGGTAAACTTTATGCTTATTTTTGTGTCATCCGCAAATGATGATACTTAACTGTGGTGAGAGCTTTTGCCAGTGTCTGCTGTGAGGGTAAGAAATAACAGAGGTGCCAGGACAGTGCCTTGGGGTACCGAGTTTCTTGGTTTAGAAAGACACGTAAGCAAGCACTATAACATATTTATTAGAAAACGTTTCGGTCCTGGGACCTTGATCAGAAGTGATCAAGGTCCCAGGACCGAAACTTGTCGGTATTTATTACCAAGGTTTATACCACCGAGTTTCTTACCTCACTGATGCTGCAGTTTACTCTGTTTACTACTACTCTTTGTGTTCTGTCAGAGTTGAAAATCCATTTTCCTACCTTAACCTTTGTGGCTATGGCCCTCATTTCGTGAGCAACCACCCCATGATCCCTTGATGTGAGGATGTTACCCAGTCTTCATCCCCTGATGTGAGGATGTTACCCAGTCTTCATCCCATGAAGTGAGGATGTTACCCAGTCTTCATCCCATGAAGTGAGGATGTTACCCAGTCTTCATCCCCTGATGTGAGAATGTTACCCAGTCTTCATCTCCTGATGTGAGGATGTTACCCAGTCTTCATCCCATGATGTGAGGATGTTACCCAGTCTTCATCCCCTGATGTGAGGATGTTACCCAGTCTTCATCCCCTGATGTGAGGATGTTACCCAATCTTCATCCCCTGATGTGAGGATGTTACCCAGTCTTCATCCCCTGATGTGAGGATGTTACCCAATCTTCATCCCCTGATGTGAGGATGTTACCCAGTCTTCATCCCATGATGTGAGGATGTTACCCAGTCTTCATCCCCTGATGTGAGGATGTTACCCAGTCTTCATCCCCTGATGTGAGGATATTACCCAATCTTCATCTCCTGATGTGAGGATGTTACCCAGTCTTCATCCCCTGATGTGAGGATGTTACCCAGTCTTCATACCCTGATGTGAGGATGTTACCCAGTCTTCATCCCCTGATGTGAGGATGTTACCCAGTCTTCATCCCCTGATGTGAGGATGTTACCCAGTCTTCATCCCCTGATGTGAGGATGTTACCCAGTCTTCATCCCCTGATGTGAGGATGTTACCCAGTCTTCATCCCCTGATGTGAGGATCTTACCCAGTCTTCATCCCCTGATGTGAGGATCTTACCCAGTCTTCATCCCCTGATGTGAGGATGTTACCCAGTCTTCATCTCCTGATGTGAGGATGTTACCCAGTCTTCATCTCCTGATGTGAGGATGTTACCCAGTCTTCATCCCCTGATGTGAGGATGTTACCCAGTCTTCATCTCCTGATGTGAGGATGTTACCCAGTCTTCATCTCCTGATGTGAGGATGTTACCCAGTCTTCATCTCCTGATGTGAGGATGTTACCCAGTCTTCATCCCCTGATGTGAGGATGTTACCCAGTCTTCATCTCCTGATGTGAGGATGTTACCCAGTCTTCATCTCCTGATGTGAGGATGTTACCCAGTCTTCATCTCCTGATGTGAGGATGTTACCCAGTCTTCATCCCCTGATGTGAGGATGTTACCCAGTCTTCATCCCCTGATGTGAGGATGTTACCCAGTCTTCATCTCCTGATGTGAGGATGTTACCCAGTCTTCATCTCCTGATGTGAGGATGTTACCCAGTCTTCATCTCCTGATGTGAGGATGTTACCCAGTCTTCATCTCCTGATGTGAGGATGTTACCCAGTCTTCATCTCCTGATGTGAGGATGTTACCCAGTCTTCATCTCCTGATGTGAGGATGTTACCCAGTCTTCATCTCCTGATGTGAGGCTGTTACCCAGTCTTCATCTCCTGATGTGAGGATGTTACCCAGTCTTCATCCCCTGATGTGAGGATGTTACCCAGTCTTCATCTCCTGATGTGAGGATGTTACCCAGTCTTCATCTCCTGATGTGAGGATGTTACCCAGTCTTCATCTCCTGATGTGAGGATGTTACCCAGTCTTCATCTCCTGATGTGAGGATGTTACCCAGTCTTCATCTCCTGATGTGAGGATGTTACCCAGTCTTCATCCCCTGATGTGAGGATGTTACCCAGTCTTCATCCCCTGATGTGAGGATGTTACCCAGTCTTCATCCCCTGATGTGAGGATGTTACCCAGTCTTCATCCCCTGATGTGAGGATGTTACCCAGTCTTCATCCCCTGATGTGAGGATGTTACCCAGTCTTCATCCCCTGATGTGAGGATGTTACCCAGTCTTCATCCCCTGATGTGAGGATGTTACCCAGTCTTCATCCCCTGATGTGAGGATGTTACCCAGTCTTCATCTCCTGATGTGAGGATGTTACCCAGTCTTCATCCCCTGATGTGAGGATGTTACCCAGTCTTCATCCCCTGATGTGAGGATGTTACCCAGTCTTCATCCCATGATGTGAGGATGTTACCCAGTCTTCATCCCCTGATGTGAGGATGTTACCCAGTCTTCATCCCCTGATGTGAAGATGTTACCCAGTCTTCATCCCCTGAAGTGAGGATGTTACCCAGTCTTCATCCCCTGATGTGAGGATGTTACCCAGTCTTCATCCCCTGATGTGAGGATGTTACCCAGTCTTCATCCCCTGATGTGAGGATGTTACCCAGTCTTCATCCCATGAAGTGAGGATGTTACCCAGTCTTCATCCCCTGATGTGAAGATGTTACCCAGTCTTCATCCCCTGAAGTGAGGATGTTACCCAGTCTTCATCCCCTGATGTGAGGATGTTACCCAGTCTTCATCCCCTGATGTGAGGATGTTATCCCCAGTCAGTTCATCTCCTGATGTGAGTCTTCATCCCCTGATGTTACCCAGTCTTCATCTCCTGATGTGAGGATGTTACCCAGTCTTCATCTCCTGATGTGAGGATGTTACCCAGTCTTCATCCCCTGATGTGAGGATGTGACAATTTTCATCAGTTATTCACAAGATATAACTCTCCACATACAACCAACAAGAGACAAAAGGTACAACGCAGCACTAATGTGTTCATGTGTTGAGTCAAGAGAGAGAGAGCAAATACTGGTGGTGCAGGGAAGGGGCCGGTCAGGACCTCAAATTATTACGACTCACTGAACACTGAGTCCTACTGGGGCTTAAAGCAATTTTCTGTGGCCATTCTTGAGCGCCTCCCGACATCATTTTGCTGTTTCATGCCTGCTGTGTCTAGCTGGTCCACTCACTGCTGTGTCTAGCTGGTCCACTCACTGCTGTGTCTAGCTGGTCCACTCACTGCTGTGTCTAGCTGGTCCACTCACTGCTGTGTCTAGCTGGTCCACTCACTGCTGTGTCTAGCTGGTCCACTCACTGCTGTGTCTAGCTGGTCCACTCACTGCTGTGTCTAGCTGGTCCACTCACTGCTGTGTCTAGCTGGTCCACTCACTGCTGTGACTAGCTGGTCCACTCACTGCTGTGTCTAGCTGGTCCACTCACTGCTGTGACTAGCTGGCCCACTCACTGCTGTGACTAGCTGGTCCACTCACTGCTGTGACTAGCTGGTCCACTCACTGCTGTGACTAGCTGGTCCACTCACTCTGTGTCTAGCTGGCCCACTCACTGCTGTGTCTAGCTGGTCCACTCACTGCTGTGTCTAGCTGGTCCACTCACTGCTGTGTCTAGCTGGTCCAATCACTGCTGTGTCTAGCTGGTCCACTCACTGCTGTGTCTAGCTGGTCCACTCACTGCTGTGTCTAGCTGGTCCACTCACTGCTGTGACTAGCTGACCCACTCACTGCTGTGACTAGCTGGCCCACTCACTGCTGTGACTAGCTGGCCCACTCACTGCTGTGACTAGCTGGCCCACTCACTGCTGTGACTAGCTGGCCCACTCACTGCTGTGACTAGCTGGCCCACTCACTGCTGTGACTAGCTGGCCCACTCACTGCTGTGACTAGCTGGCACACTCACTGCTGCTGACAAGCTGGACTAGCTGGCCCACTCACTGCTGTGACTAGCTGGCCCTCTGACTGCTGTGACTAGCTGGCTCATTCAGTGCTGTGTCTAGCTGGCCCACATACTGCTGTGACTAGCTGGCCCACTCACTGCTGTGACTAGCTGGCCCACTCACTGCTGTGACTAGCTGGCCCACTCACTGTTGTGACTGGCTGGCCCACTCACTGCTGTGACTAGCTGGCACACTCACTGCTGTGACTAGCTGGCCCACTCACTGCTGTGTCTAGCTAGCCCACTCACTGCTGTGACTAGCTGGCACACTCACTGCTGTGACTAGCTGGCACACTCACTGCTGTGACTAGCTGGCACACTCACTGCTGTGACTAGCTGGCCCACTCACTGTTGTGACTGGCTGGCCCACTCACTGCTGTGACTAGCTGGCACACTCACTGCTGTGACAAGCTGGCACACTCACTGCTGTGACTAGCTGGCACACTCACTGCTGTGACTAGCTGGCCCATTCACTGCTGTGTCTAGCTAGCCCACTCACTGCTGTGACTAGCTGGCACACTCACTGCTGTGACTAGCTGGCACACTCACTGCTGTGACTAGCTGGCACACTCACTGCTGTGACTAGCTGGCACACTCACTGCTGTGACTAGCTGGCCCACTCACTGCTGTGACTAGCTGGCCCACTCACTGCTGTGTCTAGCTAGCCCACTCACTGCTGTGACTAGCTGGCCCACTCACTGCTGTGACTAGCTGGCACACTCACTGCTGTGTCTAGCTAGCCCACTCACTGCTGTGACTAGCTGGCACACTCACTGCTGTGACTAGCTGGCCCACTCACTGCTGTGACTAGCTGGCCCACTCACTGCTGTGACTAGCTGGCCCACTCACTGCTGTGACTAGCTGGCCCACTCACTGCTGTGACTAGCTGGCCCACTCACTGCTGTGACTAGCTGGCCCACTCACTGCTGTGACTAGCTGGCCCACTCACTGCTGTGTCTAGCTAGCCCACTCACTGCTGTGACTAGCTGGCACACTCACTGCTGTGACTAGCTGGCCCACTCACTGCTGTGACTAGCTGGCCCACTCACTGCTGTGACTAGCTGGCCCACTCACTGCTGTGACTAGCTGGCACACTCACTGCTGTGACTAGCTGGCCCACTCACTGCTGTGACTAGCTGGCCCACTCACTGCTGTGACTAGCTGGCCCACTCACTGCTGTGTCTAGCTGGCCCACTCACTGCTGTGACTAGCTGGCACACTCACTGCTGTGACTAGCTGGCACACTCACTGCTGTGACTAGCTGGCCCACTCACTGTTGTGACTGGCTGGCCCACTCACTGCTGTGACTAGCTGGCACACTCACTGCTGTGTCTAGCTAGCCCACTCACTGCTGTGACTAGCTGGCCCACTCACTGCTGTGACTAGCTGGCACACTCACTGCTGTGTCTAGCTAGCCCACTCACTGCTGTGACTAGCTGGCACACTCACTGCTGTGACTAGCTGGCCCACTCACTGCTGTGTCTAGCTAGCCCACTCACTGCTGCGTCTAGCTAGCCCACTCACTGCTGTGACTGGCTGGCCCACTCACTGCTGTGACTAGCTGGCACACTCACTGCTGTGTCTAGCTAGCCCACTCACTGCTGTGACTAGCTGGCCCACTCACTGCTGTGACTAGCTGGCCCACTCACTGCTGTGACTAGCTGGCCCACTCACTGCTGTGACTAGCTGGCCCACTCACTGCTGTGACTAGCTGGCCCACTCACTGCTGTGACTAGCTGGCCCACTCACTGCTGTGACTAGCTGGCCCACTCACTGCTGTGACTAGCTGGCCCACTCACTGCTGTGACTAGCTGGCCCACTCACTGCTGTGACTAGCTGGCCCACTCACTGCTGTGACTAGCTAGCCCACTCACTGCTGTGTCTAGCTGGCCCACATACTGCTGTGACTAGCTGGCCCATTCACTGCTGTGTCTAGCTGGCCCACATACTGCTGTGACTAGCTGGCCCACTCACTGCTGTGACTAGCTGGCCCACTCACTGCTGTGACTAGCTGGCCCACTCACTGATGTGACTAGCTGGCCCATTCACTGCTGTGACTAGCTGGCCCACTCACTGCTGTGACTAGCTGGCCCACTCACTGCTGTGACTAGCTGGCTGTGACTACTCACTGCTGTGACTAGCTGGCCCACTCACTGCTGTGACTAGCTGGCCCACTCACTGCTGTGACTAGCTGGCCCACTCACTGCTGTGACTAGCTGGCACACTCACTGCTGTGACTAGCTGGCACACTCACTGCTGTGACTAGCTGGACTAGCCCACTCACTGCTGTGACTAGCTGGCCCACTCACTGCTGTGACTAGCTGGCACACTCACTGCTGTGACTAGCTGGCCCTACACTCACTGCTGTGACTAGCTGGCCCACTCACTGCTGTGACTAGCTGGCCCACTCACTGCTGTGACTAGCTGGCCCACTCACTGCTGTGACTAGCTGGCACACTCACTGCTGTGACTAGCTGGCCCACTCACTGCTGTGACTAGCTGGCCCACTCACTGCTGTGACTAGCTGGCCCACTCACTGCTGTGACTAGCTGGCCCACAGACTGCTGTGACTAGCTGGCCCACTCACTGCTGTGACTAGCTGGCCCACTCACTGCTGTGTCTAGCTGGCCCACATACTGCTGTGACTAGCTGGCCCATTCACTGCTGTGTCTAGCTGGCCCACATACTGCTGTGACTAGCTGGCCCACTCACTGCTGTGACTAGCTGGCCCACTCACTGCTGTGACTAGCTGGCCCACTCACTGCTGTGCACACTCAGCTGCCCACTCACTGCTGTGACTAGCTGGCCCACTCACTGCTGTGACTAGCTGGCCCACTCACTGCTGTGACTAGCTGGCCCACTCACTGCTGTGACTAGCTGGCCCACTCACTGCTGTGACTAGCTGGCCCACTCACTGCTGTGACTAGCTGGCACACTCACTGCTGTGACTAGCTGGCCCACTCACTGCTGTGACTAGCTGGCCCACTCACTGCTGTGACTAGCTGGCCCACTCACTGCTGTGACTAGCTGGCCCACTCACTGCTGTGACTAGCTGGCCCACTCACTGCTGTGTCTAGCTGGCCCACATACTGCTGTGACTAGCTGGCCCACTCACTGCTGTGACTAGCTGGCCCACTCACTGCTGTGACTAGCTGGCCCACTCACTGCTGTGACTAGCTGGCCCACTCACTGCTGTGACTAGCTGGCCCACTCACTGCTGTGACTAGCTGGCCCACTCACTGCTGTGACTAGCTGGCCCACTCACTGCTGTGACTAGCTGGCCCACTCACTGCTGTGACTAGCTGGCCCACTCACTGCTGTGACTAGCTGGCCCACTCACTGCTGTGACTAGCTGGCCCACTCACTGCTGTGACTAGCTGGCCCACTCACTGCTGTGACTAGCTGGCCCACTCACTGCTGTGACTAGCTGGCCCACTCACTGCTGCTGTGACTAGCTGGCCCACTCACTGCTAGCTGACTAGCTGACTAGCTGGCCCACTCACTGCTGTGACTAGCTGGCCCACCACTGCTGTGACTAGCTGGCCCACTCACTGCTGTGACTAGCTGGCCCACTCACTGCTGTGACTAGCTGGCCCACTCACTGCTGTGACTAGCTGGCCCACTCACTGCTGTGACTAGCTGGCCCACTCACTGCTGTGACTAGCTGGCCCACTCACTGCTGTGACTAGCTGGCCCACTCACTGCTGTGACTAGCTGGCCCACTCACTGCTGTGACTAGCTGGCCCACTCACTGCTGTGACTAGCTGGCCCACTCACTGCTGTGACTAGCTGGCCCACTCACTGCTGTGACTAGCTGGCCCACTCACTGCTGTGACTAGCTGGCCCACTCACTGCTGTGACTAGCTGGCCCACTCACTGCTGTGACTAGCTGGCCCACTCACTGCTGTGACTAGCTGGCCCACTCACTGCTGTGACTAGCTGGCCCACTCACTGCTGTGACTAGCTGGCCCACTCACTGCTGTGACTAGCTGGCCCACTCACTGCTGTGACTAGCTGGCCCACTCACTGCTGTGACTAGCTGGCCCACTCACTGCTGTGTCTAGCTAGCCCACTCACTGCTGTGACTGGCTGGCCCACTCACTGCTGTGACTAGCTGGCCCACTCACTGCTGTGACTAGCTGGCCCACTCACTGCTGTGACTAGCTGGCCCACTCACTGCTGTGACTAGCTGGCACACTCACTGCTGTGACTAGCTGGCCCACTCCACACTCACTGCTGACTGTGACTAGCTGGCACTCACTGTGCTTCAGCTCGCCCACTCACCGCTGTGTCTAGCTGGCCCACTCACTGCTGTGACTAGCTGGCCCACTCACTGCTGTGTCTAGCTGGCCCACATACTGCTGTGACTAGCTGGCCCACTCACTGCTGTGCTAGTGCCCACATACTGCTGTGACTAGCTGGCCCACTCACTGCTGTGACTAGCTGGCCCACTCACTGCTGTGACTAGCTGGCCCACTCACTGCTGTGACTAGCTGGCCCACTCACTGCTGTGACTAGCTGGCCCACTCACTGCTGTGACTAGCTGGCCCACTCACTGCTGTGACTAGCTGGCCCACTCACTGCTGTGACTAGCTGGCCCACTCACTGCTGTGACTAGCTGGCCCACTCACTGCTGTGACTAGCTGGCCCACTCACTGCTGTGACTAGCTGGCCCACTCACTGCTGTGACTAGCTGGCCCACTCACTGCTGTGACTAGCTGGCCCACTCACTGCTGTGACTAGCTGGCCCACTCACTGACTGTGCCCACTCACTGCTGTGACTAGCTGGCCCACTCACTGCTGGCCCACTCACTGCTGTGACTAGCTGGCCCACTCACTGCTGTGACTAGCTGGCCCACTCACTGCTGTGACTAGGTGGCACACTCACTGCTGTGACTATCTGGCCCACTCACTGCTGTGACTAGGTGGCACACTCACTGCTGTGACTAGCTGGCCCACTCACTGCTGTGACTAGCTGGCCCACTCACTGCTGTGACTAGCTGGCCCACTCACTGCTGTGACTAGCTGGCCCACTCACTGCTGTGACTAGCTGGCCCACTCACTGCTGTGACTAGCTGGCCCACTCACTGCTGTGACTAGCTGGCCCACTCACTGCTGTGACTAGCTGGCCCACTCACTGCTGTGACTAGCTGGCCCACTCACTGCTGTGACTAGCTGGCCCACTCACTGCTGTGACTAGCTGGCCCACTCACTGCTGTGACTAGCTGGCCCACTCACTGCTGTGACTAGCTGGCCCACTCACTGTGACTAGCTGACTACTGCTGACTAGCTGGTCCACTCACTGCTGTGACTAGCTGGCACACTCACTGCTGTGACTAGCTGGCACACTCACTGCTGTGACTAGCTGGCCCACTCACTGCTGTGACTAGCTGGCACACTCACTGCTGTGACTAGCTGGCACACTCACTGCTGTGACTAGCTGGCACACTCACTGCTGTGACTAGCTGGCCCACTCACTGCTGTGTCTAGCTGGCACACTCACTGCTGTGACTAGCTGGCACACTCACTGCTGTGACTAGCTGGCCCACTCACTGCTGTGACTGCTCTAGCTGTGCTACACTCACTGCTGTGACTAGCTGGCACACTCACTGCTGTGACTAGCTGGCACACTCACTGCTGTGACTAGCTGGCACACTCACTGCTGTGACTAGCTGGCCCACTCACTGCTGTGACTAGCTGGCCCACTCACTGCTGTGACTAGCTGGCCCACTCACTGCTGTGACTAGCTGGCACACTCACTGCTGTGACTAGCTGGCACACTCACTGCTGTGACTAGCTGGCACACTCACTGCTGTGTCTAGCTGGCCCACTCACTGCTGTGTCTAGCTGGCCCACTCACTGCTGTGTCTAGCTGGCACACTCACTGCTGTGTCTAGCTGGCCCACTCACTGCTGTGTCTAGCTGGCACACTCACTGCTGTGTCTAGCTGGCACACTCACTGCTGTGTCTAGCTGGCACAATCACTGCTGTTCAACTGTTGTTAATTATTATTTTATGTATTGTATATGTGTTGCTGGACCATTGCACTCTCATATATATATATATATATATATATATATATATATATATATATATATATATATATATATATATATATATCGTGCTGAATAGGTAAAACTGGTCAATTATCAACGACTCCTTTAAAATTAAGTCTTTTCTAAAATTTTCTCTTTTAGGTTTAAAGATATTTATTTTTTTATTTATGTTAATGTAAAAATTAATAAATTCGTACCTAAAGAACCTTAGAAAACTTACCTAACCGTATTGTAACAAGCGCAATTTAATTTAGCCTAACCAATCTAAATATACTTTAGATAAGTTTGCAATAATTTAATAATAAAGACAATGAAATACATTTTTTTCGTTATTTTCAGAGTGATTTTTGCGAAATTATTGCGTACACAAGGATGCTGGTTCATCCCAGCCAGGAGTGAGGATGCTGGTTCACCCCAGCCAGGGGTGAGGATGCTGGTTCATCCCAGCCAGGAGTGAGGATGCTGGTTCATCCCAGCCAGGAGTGAGGATGCTGGTTCATCCCAGCCAGGAGTGAGGATGCTGGTTCATCCCAGCCAGGAGTGAGGATGCTGGTTCACCCCAGCCAGGGGTGAGGATGCTGGTTCACCCCAGCCAGGAGTGAGGATGCTGGCTCACCCCAGCCAGGAGTGAGGATGCTGGTTCACCCCAGCCAGGAGTGAGGATGCTGGTTCACTTCAGCCAGGGGTAAGGATGCTGGTTCACCTCAGCCAGGAGTGAGGATGCTGGTTCACCCCAGCCAGGAGTGAGGATGCTGGTTCACCTCAGCCAGGGGTGATGATGCTGGTTCACCTCAGCCAGGGGTGAGGATGCTGGTTCACCTCAGCCAAGAGTAAGGATGCTGGTTCACCTCAGCCAGGGGTGAGGATGCTGGTTCCTCCCAGCCAGGGGTGAGGATGCTGGGTCATCCCAGCCATGGGTGAGGATGCTGGTTCATCCCAGCCAGGGGTGAGGATGCTGGTTCTTCCCAGCCAGGAGTGAGGATGCTGGTTCACCCCAGCCAGGAGTGAGGATGCTGGTTCACCTCAGCCAGGGGTGAGGATGCTAGTTCACCCCAGCCAGGAGTGAGGATGCTGGTTCACCCCAGCCAGGGGTGAGGATGTTGGTTCATCCCAGCCAGGGGTGAGGATGCTGATTCATCCCAGCCAGGGGTGAGGATGCTGGTTCACCCCAGCCAGGGGTGAGGATGCTGGTTCACCCCAGCCAGGAGTGAGGATGCTGGTTCACCCCAGCCAGGAGTGAGGATGCTGGTTCACCCCAGCCAGGGGTGAGGATGCTGGTTCACCCCAGCCAGGAGTGAGGATGCTGCTTCACCCCAGCCAGGAGTGAGGATGCTGGTTCATCCCAGCCAGGAGTGAGGATGCTGGTTCATCCCAGCCAGGGGTGAGGATGCTGGTTCATCCCAGCCAGGGGTGAGGATGCTGGTTCATCCCAGCCAGGGGTGAGGATGCTGGTTCATCCCAGCCAGGGGTGAGGATGCTGGTTCATCCCAGCCAGTGGTGAGGATGCTGGTTCATCCCAGCCAGGAGTTAGGATGCTGGTTCATCCCAGCCAGGAGTGAGGATGCTGGTTCATTCCAGCCAGGAGTGAGGATGCTGGTTCATTCCAGCCAGGAGTTAGGATGCTGGTTCATCTCAGCCAGGAGTGAAGATGCGGGTTCACCCCAGCCAGGAGTGAGGATACTTATTCATCGCGGCCAGGAGTGTGGATGCTGGTTCATCCTAGCCAGGAGTGAGGATGCTGGGCCATCCCAGCCAGGAGTGAGGATGTTGGCTCATCCCAACCAGGAGCGAGGATGCTGGTTCATCCCAGCCAGGAGTGAGGATGCTGGTTCACCACAGCCAGGGGTGAAGATGCTGGCTCATCCCAGGCAGGAGTGTGGATGCTGGTTTTTTCCAGCCAGGGGTGAGGATGCTGGTTCTTCCCAGCCAGGGGTGAGGATGCTGGTTCATCCCAGGCACGAGTGACGATGCTGGTTCTTCCCAGCCAGGGGTGAAGATGCTGGTTCATCTCAGCCAGGAGTGAAGATGCTGGTTCATCCCAGGCAGGAGTGAGGATGCTGGTTCATCCCAGGCAGGAGTGAGGATGCTGGTTCTTCCCAGTCAGGGGTGAGGATGCTGGTTCATTAAGACACAGAGAACAGAAGTCAACTATGAAAACGTAATAAATTATCATAATAAATGGGGAAAAACAAGACTACAATGATAAACAGCAGAGAGGGAGAACAGGAAGACTGGGAATAGAGAAGAATAAGATGGGAAGGAGAGAGAGAGTAAAGAACGTCAGCCACTGTCCCTCCCCCACCAGCCTCCGAGACCTGAGTGGACAATCAAGGCGACAAGGCCTGTTCGTCACTGTAGGCCTGGTTAACAAGACAACTGGTCTGCATTAGGCCTTCTCATTAACACGAACTTGGAATTCATGGCGTTCATCTTTTTTTTTTTTCTGTCTTAGTAATTTCTTTAATGAGAAAACTACACACACACACACACACACACACACACACACACACACACACTCTATGACTGAAGTATTTCTTCAGTCATAGAGTAGTCAGGCAGTGGAATAGCCTAGAAAGTGAAGTAGTGGAGGCGGGAACCATACATAGTTTTAAGGCGAGGTATGATGAAGCTCATGGAGCAGGGAGAGAGAGGACCTAGTAGCAATCAGTGAAGAGGCGGGGCCAAGAGCTATGACTCGACCCCTGCAACCACAAATAGGTGAGTACAAATAGGTGAGTACGCACACACACACACACACACACTCACACTGGATATTCTCATTACAACCCTGCTTCTCTATTACTACCACTACTGTCCCTACCACCATCACCACTGTTACCACCACCACCACCACCACCACCACCACCACCATCACCACCACCACCACCACCACCACCACCACCACCACCACCACCATCACCACCACCACCATCACCACCACCACCACCACCACCACCACCACCACCACCATCACCACCACCACCACCACCACCACCACCACCACCACCACCACCACCACCACCACCACCACCATCACCACCACCACCACCACCACCACCACCACCACCACCACCACCACCACCACCACCTCCACCACCACCACCACCACCACCATCACCACCACCACCACCACCACCACCACCACCACCATCACCACCACCACCACCACCACCACCACCACCACCACCACTACAGGTGTGGGCTACATACTGGCGCCACATACTCGAAGATGAACCTAACATAAGTTATAAATGTTTTTAATAATTTTGTCTTTGATCGTTAAGATAATTGTTAGCTTTCTTAGTTTATGTGTGTTGCTGTTATACTCTCAGCGGGTCTAAGTATTTCTTTACTTCTCATACGTTATATACAGTGACTTTCCCTCCTGGATGTACTCCGGTCTTCTCACTCTCTCCCTGTTATTGTTACACTTATAAGGATTGAACTCTAGCAGCCACTTCCTTTACCACACCAGGGATTAAGCTTAAGACGACCTTTCGGTCCATTCTCGACCATTATCAAGTCACAACTAACGGAGAGAAACGTAGTCTGATGTTTCGTCTCCTAAGTGTAGACCATTTGTGAATTAATGTCAACCAATCTGTTGTTTTTATCCTCCTTTTAAATCTCCATCATCTACCAGTGATTCTCAGGATCTAAGATCTTCTGGTAAGTCTTATGTATACTTCAGGAAAAGCAGGAATCCAAGCAACTGATCCTTGAGGTACCCCACTCATCACCCGAGCCCATTCTAGCACTCTCCTTGCCTTTACCCTCTGTCTTATATTTCCAGGTATTTCTGTATGCACGTGAACGTTTTTATCCTGTGAACTCACCTATTTGTACTCACCTGTTTGTCATAGCAGGGGTCGAGTCACAGCGTCTGGCCCCGGCGCTATGACTGTGTGTGTGTGTGTGTGTGTGTGTGTGTGTGTGTGTGTGTGTGTGTGTGTGTGTGTGTGTGTGTGTGTGTGTGTGTGTGTGCACCTCCCTCACGCCTCGTCGTGGATATGTTTAATGATAGCCATAATTAATGACCATCCAGCTGGTGTAATGACCAGCTGTCTGGCAGGGAACCACTCCTGTTCCCAGGCTGCCTGGTGCTCCCTGCAGCTCGGGCTACTCTCTGCTACAGTTATCACCTTTGTTCTGCATCAGATACAACTTTGTGCTGGTGATAGCACCTTTGTGTAGTAATCAGGCATTGGTTTGGATAGAGAGGAATAAGGTTGAGGTTATAAGTCGCAGGATAGATGAAGTATAGATTGCTGATGGGGATGGAGAGAATCCAGAGAAATTTTTGAAGATAAGGATGAAGTGGAGGTGGGAATGTCAGACTCTGGACAAAGAATAGTGACAAGCGTTAGAAAGGAGAGAGGAACTTCGAGTGTGAAGGAAGTGAGTAAAGTGCTATGCAAGTTGAAGAATTAGATACATGTGCAACATCTGGGTACCTTTGTTGACGTTTCGCCATCAATACAATACGAGGACATAATGTGAGGAATGTAGAACTATAGAGAAAAGACGAAGTAATAAGTGGAGAACACCGTAGTCTACAAGACTATAATATTTATTCTTCACTAACTCCAACACTGAGGAACTCATTACCTCATCTTTTGTACAGTTCCACATTGTTCACACTATGTCCTGGTACTGTACTGACACAACTACTGCATGATGCAACGTTTGTAAATAAAGATACCAAGATGTTGTACATGTGTCTAATTGTTTATCTTGTTGGTATTATACACCAGTCATTATACACCAGTTATTATACACCAGTTATTATACACCAGTTATTATACACCAGTTATTATACACCAGTTATTATACACCAGTTATTATACACCAGTACACCAGTTATTATACACCAGTCATTATACACCAGTTATTATACACCAGTTATTATACACCAGTTATTATACACCAGTCATTATACACCAGTTATTATACACCAGTTATTATACACCAGTCATTATACACCAGTCATTATACACCAGTCATTATACACCAGTTATTATACACCAGTTATTATACACCAGTTATTATACACCAGTTATTATACACCAGTTATTATACACCAGTTATTATACACCAGTTATTATACACCAGTTATTATACACCAGTTATTATACACCAGTTATTATACACCAGTTATTATACACCAGTCATTATACACCAGTCATTATACACCAGTCATTATACACCAGTTATTATACACCAGTTATTATACACCAGTTATTATACACCAGTTATTATACACCAGTTATTATACACCAGTCATTATACACCAGTCATTATACACCAGTTATTATACACCAGTCATTATACACCAGTCATTATACACCAGTTATTATACACCAGTTATTATACACCAGTTATTATACACCAGTTATTATACACCAGTTATTATACACCAGTTATTATACACCAGTCATTATACACCAGTCATTATACACCAGTCATTATACACCAGTTATTATACACCAGTTATTATACACCAGTTATTATACACCAGTTATTATACACCAGTTATTATACACCAGTTATTATACACCAGTTATTATACACCAGTTATTATACACCAGTTATTATACACCAGTTATTATACACCAGTTATTATACACCAGTTATTATACACCAGTTATTATACACCAGTTATTATACACCAGTTATTATACACCAGTTATTATACACCAGTTATTATACACCAGTTATTATACACCAGTTATTATACACCAGTTATTATACACCAGTTATTATACACCAGTTATTATACACCAGTTATTATACACCAGTTATTATACACCAGTTATTATACACCAGTTATTATACACCAGTTATTATACACCAGTTATTATACACCAGTTATTATACACCAGTTATTATACACCAGTTATTATACACCAGTTATTATACACCAGTTATTATACACCAGTTATTATACACCAGTTATTATACACCAGTTATTATACACCAGTTATTATACACCAGTTATTATACACCAGTTATTATACACCAGTTATTATACACCATTATACACCAGTTATTATACACCAGTTATTATACACCAGTTATTATACACCAGTTATTATACACCAGTTATTATACACCAGTTATTATACACCAGTTATTATACACCAGTTATTATACACCAGTTATTATACACCAGTTATTATACACCAGTTATTATACACCAGTTATTATACACCAGTTATTATACACCAGTTATTATACACCAGTTATTATACACCAGTAATTATACACCAGTTATTATACACCAGTTATTATACACCAGTTATTATACACCAGTCATTATACACCAGTTATTATACACCAGTTATTATACACCAGTTATTATACACCAGTTATTATACACCAGTCATTATACACCAGTTATTATACACCAGTTATTATACACCAGTTATTATACACCAGTTATTATACACCAGTTATTATACACCATTATACACCAGTCATTATTATTATACACCCGTTATTATACACCAGTTATTATACACCAGTTATTATACACCAGTTATTATACACCAGTTATTATACACCAGTTATTATACACCAGTTATTATACACCAGTTATTATACACCAGTTATTATACACCAGTTATTATACACCAGTTATTATACACCAGTTATTATACACCAGTTATTATACACCAGTTATTATACACCAGTTATTATACACCAGTTATTATACACCAGTTATTATACACCAGTTATTATACACCAGTTATTATACACCAGTTATTATACACCAGTCATTATACACCAGTTATTATACACCAGTTATTATACACCAGTTATTATACACCAGTCATTATACACCAGTTATTATACACCAGTTATTATACACCAGTTATTATACACCAGTTATTATACACCAGTTATTATACACCAGTTATTATACACCAGTCATTATACACCAGTTATTATACACCAGTTATTATACACCAGTTATTATACACCAGTTATTATACACCAGTTATTATACACCAGTCATTATACACCAGTCATTATACACCAGTTATTATACACCAGTTATTATACACCAGTTATTATACACCAGTTATTATACACCAGTTATTATACACCAGTTATTATACACCAGTTCATTATACACCAGTTATTATACACCAGTTATTATACACCAGTCATTATACACCAGTGATTATACACCAGTAATTATACACCAGTCATTATACACCAGTTATTATACACCAGTTATTATACACCAGTTATTATACACCAGTCATTATACACCAGTCATTATACACCAGTCATTATACACCAGTCATTATACACCAGTTATTATACACCAGTTATTATACACCAGTTATTATACACCAGTCATTATACACCAGTTATTATACACCAGTTATTATACACCAGTCATTATACACCAGTTATTATTATTATACACCAGTTATTATACACCAGTTATTATACACCAGTCATTATACACCAGTCATTATACACCAGTTATTATACACCAGTTATTATACACCAGTTATTATACACCAGTCATTATACACCAGTCATTATACACCAGTCATTATACACCAGTCATTATACACCATTATACACCAGTCATTATACACCAGTTATTATCAGTTATTATACACCAGTTATTATACACCAGTTATTATACACCAGTTATTATACACCAGTCATTATACACCAGTTATTATACACCAGTTATTATACACCAGTACACCAGTTATTATACACCAGTTATTATTCATTATACACCAGTTATTATACACCAGTACACCAGTTATTATACACCAGTTATTATACACCAGTTATTATACACCAGTTATTATACACCAGTTATTATACACCAGTTATTATACACCAGTTATTATACACCAGTTATTATACACCAGTTATTATACACCAGTTATTATACACCAGTTATTATACACCAGTTATTATACACCAGTTATTATACACCAGTTATTATACACCAGTTATTATACACCAGTTATTATACACCAGTTATTATACACCAGTTATTATACACCAGTTATTATACACCAGTTATTATACACCAGTTATTATACACCAGTTATTATACACCAGTTATTATACACCAGTTATTATACACCAGTTATTATACACCAGTTATTATACACCAGTTATTATACACCAGTCATTATACACCAGTTATTATACACCAGTTATTATACACCAGTTATTATACACCAGTTATTATACACCAGTCATTATACACCAGTTATTATACACCAGTTATTATACACCAGTTATTATACACCAGTTATTATACACCAGTTATTATACACCAGTCATTATACACCAGTTATTATACACCAGTTATTATACACCAGTTATTATACACCAGTTATTATACACCAGTTATTATACACCAGTCATTATACACCAGTTATTATACACCAGTCATTATACACCAGTCATTATACACCAGTTATTATACACCAGTTATTATACACCAGTCATTATACACCAGTTATTATACACCAGTTATTATACACCAGTTATTATACACCAGTTATTATACACCAGTTATTATACACCAGTCATTATACACCAGTTATTATACACCAGTTATTATACACCAGTTATTATACACCAGTTATTATACACCAGTTATTATACACCAGTTATTATACACCAGTTATTATACACCAGTTATTATACACCAGTTATTATACACCAGTTATTATACACCAGTTATTATACACCAGTTATTATACACCAGTTATTATACACCAGTTATTATACACCAGTTATTATACACCAGTTATTATACACCAGTCATTATACACCAGTTATTATACACCAGTTATTATACACCAGTTATTATACACCAGTCATTATACACCAGTCATTATTATTATACACCAGTTATTATACACCAGTTATTATACACCAGTCATTATACACCAGTTATTATACACCAGTTATTATACACCAGTTATTATACACCAGTTATTATACACCAGTCATTATACACCAGTTATTATACACCAGTTATTATACACCAGTTATTATACACCAGTTATTATACACCAGTTATTATACACCAGTTATTATACACCAGTTATTATACACCAGTTATTATACACCAGTTATTATACACCAGTTATTATATTATACACCAGTTATTATACACCAGTTATTATACACCAGTTATTATACACCAGTTATTATTATTATACACCAGTTATTATACACCAGTCATTATACACCAGTTATTATACACCAGTTATTATACACCAGTTATTATACACCAGTTATTATACACCAGTTATTATACACCAGTCATTATACACCAGTTATTATACACCAGTTATTATACACCAGTTATTATACACCAGTTATTATACACCAGTCATTATTATACACCAGTTATTATACACCAGTTATTATACACCAGTCATTATACACCAGTACACCAGTTATTATACACCAGTTATTATACACCAGTACACCAGTTATTATACACCAGTTATTATACACCAGTCATTATACACCAGTTATTATACAACAGTCATTATACACCAGTTATTATACACCAGTCATTATACACCAGTTATTATACACCAGTTATTATACACCAGTCATTATACACCAGTTATTATACACCAGTTATTATACACCAGTCATTATACACCAGTTATTATACACCAGTTATTATACACCAGTCATTATACACCAGTCATTATACACCAGTTATTATACACCAGTTATTATACACCAGTCATTATACACCAGTTATTATACACCAGTTATTATACACCAGTCATTATACACCAGTTATTATACACCAGTCATTATACACCAGTTATTATACACCAGTTATTATACACCAGTCATTATACACCAGTCATTATACACCAGTTATTATACACCAGTTATTATACACCAGTTATTATACACCAGTCATTATACACCAGTTATTATACACCAGTCATTATACACCAGTTATTATACACCAGTTATTATACACCAGTTATTATACACCAGTACACCAGTATTATACACCAGTTATTATACACCAGTACACCAGTTATTATACACCAGTCATTATACACCAGTTACTATACACCAGTTATTTAGTCATTATACACCAGTCATTATACACCAGTTATTATACACCAGTTATTATACACCAGTTATTATACACCAGTTATTATACACCAGTCATTATACACCAGTTATTATTCACCAGTCATTATACACCAGTTATTATACACCAGTCATTATACACCAGTCATTATACACCAGTTATTATACACCAGTCATTATACACCAGTCATTATACACCAGTCATTATACACCAGTCATTATACACCAGTCATTATACACCAGTTATTATACACCAGTTATTATACACCAGTCATTATACACCAGTTATTATACACCAGTCATTATACACCAGTTATTATACACCAGTCATTATACACCAGTTATTATACACCAGTCATTATACACCAGTCATTATACACCAGTCATTATACACCAGTCATTATACACCAGTTATTATACACCAGTCATTATACACCAGTCATTATACACCAGTCATTATACACCAGTCATTATACACCAGTCATTATACACCAGTTATTATACACCAGTCATTATACACCAGTTATTATACACCAGTTATTATACACCAGTCATTATACACCAGTTATTATACACCAGTTATTATACACCAGTCATTATACACCAGTTATTATACACCAGTCATTATACACCAGTTATTATACACCAGTCATTATACACCAGTCATTATACACCAGTTATTATACACCAGTTATTATACACCAGTTATTATACACCAGTTATTATACACCAGTCATTATACACCAGTTATTATACACCAGTTATTATACACCAGTCATTATACACCAGTTATTAAACACCAGTTATTATACACCATTCATTATACACCAGTCATTATACACTAGTTATTATACACCAGTTATTATACACCAGTTATTATACACAAGTCATTATACACCAGTCATTATACACCAGTTATTATACACCAGTCATTATACACCAGTCATTATACACCAGTCATTATACACCAGTTATTATACACCAGTTATTATACACCAGTTATTATACACCAGTTATTATACACCAGTTATTATACACCAGTTATTATACACCAGTCATTATACACCAGTTATTATACACCAGTCATTATACACCAGTTATTATACACCAGTTATTATACACCAGTTATTATACACCAGTTATTATACACCAGTTATTATACACCAGTTATTATACACCAGTTATTATACACCAGTCATTATACACCAGTTATTATACACCAGTCATTATACACCAGTTATTATACACCAGTTATTATACACCAGTTATTATACACCAGTTATTATACACCAGTCATTATACACCAGTTATTATACACCAGTCATTATACACCAGTCATTATACACCAGTTATTATACACCAGTTATTATACACCAGTTATTATACACCAGTTATTATACACCAGTTATTATACACCAGTCATTATACACCAGTTATTATACACCAGTTATTATACACCAGTTATTATACACCAGTTATTATACACCAGTTATTATACACCAGTTATTATACACCAGTTATTATACACCAGTCATTATACACCAGTTATTATACACCAGTTATTATACACCAGTCATTATACACCAGTTATTATACACCAGTTATTATACACCAGTTATTATACACCAGTTATTATACACCAGTTATTATACACCAGTTATTATACACCAGTTATTATACACCAGTCATTATACACCAGTTATTATACACCAGTTATTATACACCAGTTATTATACACCAGTTATTATACACCAGTCATTGTACATCAGTCATTATACACCAGTTATTATACACCAGTCATTATACACCAGTTATTATACACCAGTCATTGTACATCAGTCATTATACACCAGTTATTATACACCAGTCATTATACACCAGTCATTATACACCAGTTATTATACACCAGTCATTATACACCAGTTATTATACACCAGTTATTATACACCAGTTATTATACACCAGTTATTATACACCAGTTATTATACACCAGTTGTTATACACCAGTCATTATACACCAGTTATTATACACCAGTTGTTATACACCAGTTGTTATACACCAGTCATTATACACCAGTTATTATACACCAGTCATTATACACCAATTATTATACACCAGTTATTATACACCAGTCATTATACACCAGTTATTATACACCAGTTATTATACACCAGTTATTATACACCAGTTATTATACACCAGTTATTATACACCAGTTATTATACACCAGTTATTATACACCAGTCATTATACACCAGTTATTATACACCAGTTATTATACACCAGTTATTATACACCAGTTATTATACACCAGTTATTATACACCAGTTATTATACACCAGTTATTATACACCAGTTATTATACACCAGTTATTATACACCAGTCATTATACACCAGTTATTATACACCAGTCATTATACACCAGTTATTATACACCAGTTATTATACACCAGTTATTATACACAAGTCATTATACACCAGTTATTATACACAAGTCATTATACACCAGTTATTATACACCAGTCATTATACACCAGTCATTATACACCAGTTATTATACACCAGTCATTATACACCAGTTATTATACACCAGTTATTATACACCAGTTATTATACACCAGTTATACACCAGTCATTATACACCAGTTATTATACACCAGTTGTTATACACCAGTTGTAATACACCAGTCATTATACACCAGTCATTATACACCAGTTATTATACACCAGTTATTATACACCAGTCATTATACACCAGTCATTATACACCAGTTATTATACACCAGTTATTATACACCAGTTATTATACACAAGTCATTATACACCAGTTATTATACACAAGTCATTATACACCAGTTATTATACACCAGTCATTATACACCAGTCATTATACACAAGTCATTATACACCAGTTATTATACACCAGTCATTATACACCAGTTATTATACACAAGTCATTATACACAAGTCATTATACACCAGTCATTATACACCAGTTATTATACACCAGTCATTATACACCAGTTATTATACACCAGTCATTATACACCAGTCATTATACACCAGTCATTATACACCAGTTATTATACACCAGTCATTATACACCAGTTATTATACACCAGTCATTATACACCAGTCATTATACACCAGTTATTATACACAAGTCATTATACACAAGTCATTATACACCAGTTATTATACACCAGTCATTATACACCAGTCATTATACACCAGTTATTATACACCAGTCATTATACACCAGTTATTATACACCAGTCATTATACACCAGTCATTATACACAAGTCATTATACACCAGTTATTATACACCAGTCATTATACACAGTTATTATACACCAGTCATTATACACCAGTCATTATACACCAGTCATTATACACCAGTTATTATACACCAGTTATTATACACCAGTTATTATACACCAGTTATTATACACCAGTCATTATACACCAGTTATTATACACCAGTTATTATACACCAGTCATTATACACCAGTTATTATACACCAGTTATTATACACCAGTTATTATACACCAGTTATTATACACCAGTCATTATACACCAGTTATTATACACCAGTCATTATACACCAGTTATTATACACCAGTTATTATACACCAGTTATTATACACCAGTTATTATACACCAGTCATTATACACCAGTTATTATACACCAGTTATTATACACCAGTCATTATACACCAGTCATTATACACCAGTTATTATACACCAGTTATTATACACCAGTCATTATACACCAGTCATTATACACCAGTTATTATACACCAGTTATTATACACCAGTCATTATACACCAGTCATTATACACCAGTTATTATACACCAGTTATTATACACCAGTCATTATACACCAGTCATTATACACCAGTTATTATACACCAGTTATTATACACCAGTCATTATACACCAGTTATTATACACCAGTTATTATACACCAGTTATTATACACCAGTCATTATACACCAGTTATTATACACCAGTTATTATACACCAGTCATTATACACCAGTCATTATACACCAGTTATTATACACCAGTTATTATACACCAGTCATTATACACCAGTCATTATACACCAGTTATTATACACCAGTTATTATACACCAGTCATTATACACCAGTTATTAACAAGGACCAAGCAAGTTGAAAGTGTTTGTGTGTTATACACCAGTCATTATACACCAGTAATTAACAAGGACCAAGCAAGTTGAAAGTGTGTGTGTGTGTGTGTGTGTGTGTGTGTGTGTGTGTGTGTGTGTGTGTGTGTGTGTGTGTGTGTGTGTGTGTGTGTGTGTGTGTGTGAGTGTGTGTGTGTGTGTGTGTGTGTGTGTGTGTGTGTGTGTGTGTGTGTGTGTGTGAATTCACCTAATTGTACTCACTTAATTGGAGTTGCAGAGGTCGAGACTCAGCTCCTGGCCCAGCCTCTTCACTGAACGCTACTAGGTCCTCTCTGCCCCTGCTCCATGAGCTTTATCATACCTCGTCTTAAAGCTATGTATGGTTCCTGCCTCCACTACCTCACTTGCCAGACTATTCCACTTCCTGACTACTCTGTGACTGAAGAAATACTTCCTAACATCCCTTTGACTCAGCTGAGTCTTCAGCTTCCAATTGTGACTCCTTGTTTCTGTGTCCCATCTCTGGAACATCCTGTCTCTGTCCACCTTGCCTATTCCACGCAGTAATTTGTATGTCGTGCAAGAATGGTATATAATACCGACAAGATGAAATTAAGACACATGTGCAACATCTGGGTATCTTTATTGTAGACGTTTCGCCATCCAGTGGCTTTATCAGTACAGATTCTAGGACATAACCCGAAGACAGTAGGACTATATACAGAAGATGAGGTAATCAGAATCTCCACGACTACGGTGATCTTCGCACCAGCTCCAAGGTTGAGGCACTGATTACCTCATCTTCTGTACATAGTTGTACTGTCTTCAAGTTATGTCCTGGAATTTGTATTGATAAAGCCACTGGATGGCGAAACGTCTACAATAAAGATAGCCAGATGTTGCACATGTGTCTTAATTTGTATGTCGTTATCATGTCTCCCCTAACCCTCCTCTCCTTCAGTGTCGTCAGGCTGATTTCCCTTAACCTTTCTTCGTAGGACATTCCCCTTAGCTCTGGAACTAACCTTGTTGCAAACCTTTTCACTTTCTCTAATTTCTTGACGTGCTTGACCAGGTGTGGATTCCAGTCTGGTGCTGCGTACTCCAGTATGGGCCTGACGTACACAGTGTACAGTGTCTTGAACAATTCCTTACTAAGGTATCGGAGCGCTGTTCTCAGGTTTGCCAAGCGCCCATATGCTGCAGCAGTTACCTGGTTGATGTGTGCCTCCGGAGACATGCTCTGTGTTATACTCACTCCAAGATCTTTCTCCTTGAGCGAGGTTTGCAGTCTTTGGCCACCTAGCCTATACTCTATCTGCGGTCTTCTGTGCCCTTCCCCGATCTTCATGACTTTGCATTTGGCGGGGTTGAATTCGAGAAGCCAGTTGCTGGACCACGTGTCCAGTCTGTCCAGGTCTCTTTGAAGTCCTGTCTGATCCTCATCTGATTTAATTCTCCTCATTAACTTCACATCATCATCATTACCCGCAGTAATGGATTTAAATTAGATAAGTTTAGATTTAGAAAGGACATAGGAAAGTATTGGTTTGGAAATAGAGTTGTCGTTCACATATACCAAAGATAGTACTGGTCCTAGGACCGATCCCTGTGGGACCCCGCTCGTCACAGGTGTCCACTGTGATACCTCATCACATACCATGATTCGTTGTTGCCTTCCTGTCAGGTATTCTCTGATCCATTGCAGTGCCCTCCCTGTTATACGCGCCTGATCCTCTAGCTTCTGCACAAACCTCTTGTGAGGAACTGTGCCGACGGCCTTCTTGTAGTCCAAGAAGATGCAATCAACCCACCCCTCTCTCTCGTGTCATACTTATGTTACTTTATCATAAAACTCCTGGAGGTTTGTGACACAGGATTTGCCTTCCATGAATCAGTGCTGGTTGTCGTTTACACTCTTGTTCCGTTAGAGGTGCTCCACCACTCTCCTTCTGATAATCTTCTCCATGACTTTGCATACTATACACGTCAGTGATACTAGTCTATAGTTTAGTGCATCTTTTCTGCCTCCTTTTCTAAAAATAGGAACAACATTTGCCGTCTTTCATACCTCAGGCAGTTGACCGGTTTCAAGGGATGTGTTGAAGATTGTGGTTAATTGCACACACAGCGTTCTGCTCCCACTCTAAGGACCCACGGAGAGATGTCCGACCCATTGAGTGTGTGAGTGTGTGTGAGTGTGTGTGTGTGTGTGTGTGTGTGTGTGTGTGTGTGTGTGTGTGTGTGTGTGTGTGTGTGTGTGGAGTCCATAGCAAACATAAATTAAGGAAAGCAGCAGGGATTGATGGCATATAGACTGCAATACAGAGAGGTGGGAAGGATAATGTTAGCTATGTTGTTGCATTGTGATTCACCCAATCGTAATAGCACGATTCCAGACAAACCAAGGTACAGGTGGGGATCGAACTCATGCTATGGAGTTTTACGACTAATTTTCCGTGAGTTCGATCCCCAATCATAGCGTGGCTTATTACACAGGTTAAACATGGATGGAAGTTCGGGAGGTCCATCACGATGAACAAGCAGCTATTACACCACCGTAACTTTGAATTTATTTTTTCTTTGCAAATATAATAATATTGACAAGCTCATAAGACATGTCCAACAGTTAGGTACCTTCATCCTGGAACGTATCGCCTGCACAGTAGGCTTCTTCATTTGACTACGGAGGAGACAGCAGAGGCAAGAGAGATGTAAAGACCATGTAATCACTCAATCACCCTTCAAGACGTAGTTTTGAGGTGGTCAGTCCCCCAGCCTGGGAAAAAGTTCAGCTCCACACTCTGGAACAATGTCCCAGACTATGGATGCGGTTCACCGTGTTCTTGAAATTCTTCGTAAACGTCTCAAAACTTCAACATAAATTCGACTAAAGACACACTCTTTTCACTCGTCTTTTCAAGACCGTATCTTACCTGACTCTGGGACACTCCCTGGAAAATGTCTCCCTCATCCCCATCCCACGTCACCAAATCGGGTCTAAAACCAGCTTGAGGAATTTCCCTAACGAGGCGCTGAAAGAGAGCATCTTAATGAGTTACCGTCCCAGGTTATCCTCCCTCATGAGCTCGTCTTGAAAGCGCTCCAGGTGCAACAAGGAGCCAGGGAGTGGAACAAGGAGGCAGGTAGTGGAACAAGGTACCACGTAGTGGAACAAGGAGCCAGGTAGTAGAACAAGGAACCAGGTAGTGGAATAAGGAGCCAGGTAGTGGAACAAGGAGCGAAGCAGTGGAACAAGGAGCCAGTAAGTCATGTAACAAGGAGCCAGGTAGTGAAACAACGAGCCAGTTAGTGGAACAATGAGCCAGGTAGTGGAACAACGAGCCAGTTAGTGGAACAATGAGCCAGGTAGTGGAACAATGAGCCAGGTAGTGGAACAATGAGCCAGGTAGTGGAACAATGAGCCAGGTAGTGAAACAACGAGCCAGTTAGTGGAACAATGAGCCAGGTAGTGGAACAATGAGCCAGGTAGTGGAACAATGAGCCAGGTAGTGGAACAATGAGCCAGGTCGTGAAACAACGAGCCAGTTAGTGGAACAATGAGCCAGGTAGTGGAACAATGAGCCAGGTAGTGGAACAATGAGCCAGGCAGTGGAACAATGAGCCAGTTAGTGGAACAATGAGCCAGTTAGTGGAACAATGAGTCAGGTAGTGGAATAAGGAGCCAGGAAGTGGAACAAGGAGCCAGGTAGTGGAACAAGAGGCCAGGTAGTGGAACAAGTAGCCAGGTATTGGAAAAAGGAGCCAGGTAGTGGAACAAGGAGCCAGGTAGTGGAACAAGGAGCCAGGTAGTGGAACAAGGAGCCAGGTAGTGAAACAAGGAGCCAGGTAGTGGAACAATGAATCAAGTAGTGGAACAAGGATCCAGGTAGTGGAACAATGAGCCAGTTAGTCGAAAAAAGAGCCAGGTAGGGGAAAAAGGAGCCAGATAGTGGAACAAGGTGCCAGGTAGTGGAACAAGGAGCCAGGTAGTGAAACAAGGAGCCAGATAGTGGAACAAGGTGCCAGGTAGTGGAACAAAGACCAAGGTAGTAGAACAAGGAGCCAGGTAGTGGAACAATGAGCCAGATAGTGGAACAACGTGCCAAGTAGTGGAATAAGGAGCCAGGTAGTGGAACAAGGAGCCAGGTAGTGGAACAAGCAGCCAGGAAGTAGAACAAGGAACCAGGTAGTGGAACAAGGAGACAGGTAGTGGAACAAGCAGCCAGGCAGTGGAACAAGCAGCCATGTAGTAGAACAAGGAGCCAGGTAGTGGAACAAGGAGCCAGGTAGTGGAACATGGAGCCAGGAAGCGTAACAAGGAGCCAGGTAGTTGAACAAGGAGCCAGGAAGTGGAATAAGGAGCCAGGTAGTGGAACAAGGAGCCAGGTAGTGGAACAAGGAGCCAGGAAGTGGAACAAGGACCCAGGTAGTGGAAAAAAAGCCAGGTAGTGGAACAAAGAGTCAGGTAGTGGAACAAGGAGGCAGGTAGTGGATCTACGAGCCAGTTATTGGAAGAAGGAGCCAGGTAGTGGAAAAAAGAGTCAGGTAGTGGAACAAGGAGCCAGGTAGTGGAACAAAGAGTCAGGTAGTGGAATAAGGAGCCAAGTAGTGGATCTAGGAGCCAGTTATTGGAAGAAGGAGCCAGGAAGCGTAATAAGGAGCCAGGTAGTGGAAAAAAGAGTCAGGAAGTGGAACAAGGAGCCAGGTAGTGGAACAAGGAGCCAGGAAGTGGAACAAGGAGCCAGGTAGTGGAACAAGGAGCCAGGTAGTGGAACAAAGAGTCAGGTAGTGGAACAAGGAGCCAGGTAGTAGAACAAGGAGCCAGGTAGTGCAACAATGAAAAAGGTAGTGGAACAATGAGCCAGGTAGTGGAACAAGGAGCCAGGTAGTAGAACAACGAGCCAGGTAGTGGAACAAAAAGCCAGGAAGTCGAACAAGGAGCCAGGTAGTGGAACAAGGAGCCAGGCAGTGGAACAAGGAGCAACGTAGTGAAACAAAGAGTCAGGTAGTGGAACAAGGAGCCAGGTAGTGGAGCAAGGAGCCAGGTAGTGCAACAAGGAGCCAGGAAGGGGAAAAACGAGCCAGGTAGTGGAACAAGGAGCCAGGTAGTGGAACAAGGAGCCAGGTAGTGGAACAAGGAGCCAGGTAGTAGAATAAGGAGCCAGGTAGTGGAACAAAGAGTCAGGTAGTGGAACAAGGAGGCAGGTAATAGAACAAGGAGCCAGGTAGTGGAACAAGGAGCCAGGTAGTGCAACAAGGAGCCAGGAAGGGGAACAAGGAGCCAGGTAGTGGAACAAGGAGCCAGGTAGTAGAATAAGGAGCCAGGTAGTGGAACAAAGAGTCAGGTAGTGGAACAAGGAGCCAGGTAGTAGAACAAGGAGCCAGGTAGTGGAACAAGAAGGCAGGTAGTGGAACAAGGAGCTAGGAAGTGGAACAAGGAGTCAGGTAGTGGAACAAGGAGCCAGGTAATAGAACAAGGAGGCAGATAGTAGAACAAGGAGCCAGGTAGTGGAACAAGGAGAAAGGTAGTGGAAAAAGGAGCCAGGTAGTGGAACAAGGAGCCAGGTAGTGCAACAAGGAGCCAGGTAGTGGAACAAGGAGCCAGGTAGTGGAACAAGGAGCCAGGTACTAGAACAAGGAGCCAGGAAGTAGAACAAGGAGCCAGGTAGTGGAACAAGGAGCCAGGTAGTGGAACAAGGAGCCAGGTAGTGGAACAAGGAGGCAGGTAATAGAAGAAGGAGCCAGGTAGTGGAACAATGAGGCAGGTAGTAGAACAAGGAGCCAGGAAGAGGAACAAGAAGGCAGGTAGTAGAACAAAGAGCCAGGAAGTGGAACAAGGAGCCAGGTAGTGGAACAATGAGCGAGGTAGTGGAACAAGGAGCCAGGTAGTAGAACAAGGAGCCAGGTAGTAGAACAATGAGCCAGGTAGTGGAACAAGGAGCCAGGTAGTAGAACAAGGAGCCAGGTAGTGGAACAAGGAGCCAAGAAGTAGAACAAGGAGCCAGGTAATGGAACAAGGAGCCAGGCAGTTGAACAAGGAGCCAGGTAGTGGAACAAGGAGCCAGATAGTGGAACAAGGAGCCAGGTAGTGGAACAAGGAGCCAGGTAGTGGAACAAAGAGTCAGGTAGTGGAACAAGGAGCAAGGTAGTGAATCTACGAGCCAGTTATTGGAAGAAGGAGCCAGGTAGTGGAAAAAAGAGTCAGGTAGTGGAACAAGGAGCCAGGTAGTGGAACAAGGAGCCAGGTAGTGGAACAAAGAGCCAGGTAGTGGAATAAGGAGCCAAGTAGTGGATCTAGAAGTCAGTTATTGGAAGAAGGAGCAAGGTAGTGGTAAAAAAGAGTCAGGTAGTGGAACAAGGAGCCAGGAAGTGGAACAAGGAGCCAGGTAGTGGAACAAGGAGCCAGGTAGTGGAACAAGGAGCCAGGTAGTGGAACAAAGAGTCAGGTAGTGGAACAAGGAGCCAGGTAGTAGAACAAGGAGCCAGGTAGTGGAACAAGGAGCCAGGTAGTGGAACAAAAAGTCAGGTAGTGGAACAAGGAGCCAGGTAGTAGAACAACGAGCCAGGTAGTGGAACAAAAAGCCAGGAAGTCGAACAAGGAGCCAGGTAGTGGAACAAGGAGGCAGGCAGTGGAACAAGGAGCCAGGTAGTGGAACAAGGAGCCAGGTAGTGCAACAAGGAGCCAGGAAGCTGAACAAGGAGCCAGGTAGTGGAACAAGGTGCCAGGTAGTAGAATAAGGAGCCAGGTAGTGGAACAAAGAGTCAGGTAGTGGAACAAGGAGGCAGGTAACAGAACAAGAAGCCAGGTAGTGAAACAAGAAGGTAGGTAGTGGAACAAGGAGCCAGGAAGTAGAACAAGGAGCCAGGAAGTGGAACAAGGAGCCAGGTAGGGGAAGAAGGAGCCAGGTAGTAGAACAAGGAGCCAGGTAGTAGAACAAGGAGCTAGGTACTAGAACAAGGAGCCAAGTAGTAGAACAAGGAGCCAGGTAGTGGAACAAGGAGCCAGGTAGTGGAACAAGGAGCCACGTAGTGGAACAAGGAGCCAGGTAGTAGAACAAGGATCCAGGTAGTGGAACAAGAAGGTAGGTAGTGGAACAAGGAGCCAGGAAGTAGAACAAGGAGCCAGGAAGTGGAACAAGGAGCCTGGTAGGGGAACAAGGAGCCAGGTAGTAGAACAAAGAGCCAGGTAGTAGAACAAGGAGCTAGGTACTAGAACAAGTGCCAAGTAGTAGAACAAGGAGCCAGGTAGTGGAACAAGGAGCCAGGTAGTGGAACAAGGAGCCAGGTAGTGGAACAAGGAGCCAGGAAGTGGAACAAGGAGGCAGGTAGTGGAACAAGGAGCCAGGTAGTAGAACAAGGAGCCAGATAGTGGAACAAGGAAGCAAGTAGTGGAACAAGAAGCCAGATAATAGAACAAGGAGCCTGGAAGTGGAACAAGGAGCCAGGTAGTAGAACAAGGAGCCAGGTAGTAGAACAAGGAGCCAAGTAGTAGAACAAAGAGCCAGGTAGTGCAACAAGGAGCCAGGTAGTGGAACAAATAGCAAGGTAGTGGAACAGGAAGGCAGGTAATAGAACAAGGAGCCAGATAGTAGAACAAGGAGCCAAGTAGTAGAACAAGGAGCCGGGTAGTGGAACAAAGAGGCAGGTAATAGAACAAGGAGCCAGGTAGTAGAACAAAAAGTCAAGTAGTAGAACAATGAGCCAGGTAGTGGAACAAGGAGCCAGGAAGTGGAACAAGGAGCCAGGTAGTGGAACAAGGAGCCAGGAAGTGGAACAAAAGAGTCAGGTAGTGGAACAGGTAGCCAGGTAGTGGAACAAGGAGCCAGGTAGTGGAACAAGGAGCCAGGTAGTGAAACAAAAAGTCAGGTAGTGGAACAAGGAGCCAGGTAGTAGAACAAGGAGCCAGGTAGTGCAACAAGGAGCCAGGAAGGGGAAAAAGGAGCCAGGTAGTGGAACAAGCAGCCAGGTAGTAGAATAAGGAGCCAGGTAGTGGAACAAGGAGGCAGGTAATAGAACAAGGAGCCAGGTAGAGGAACAGGGAGGCAGGTAGTAGAACAAGGAGCCAGGTAGTGAAACAAAGAGTCAGGTAGTGGAAAAAGGAGCCAGGTAGCAGAACAAGGAGCCAGATGGTAGAACAAGGAGCCAGGTAGTGGAACAAGGAGCCAGGTAGTAAAACAAGGAGCCAGGTAGTGGAACAAGGAGCCAGGAAGTGCAACAAGGAGGCACGTAGTGGAACAAGGAGCCAGGTAGTAGAACAAGGAGCCAGATAGTGGAACAAGGAGGCAGGTAGTGGAACAAGGAGGCAGTAAATAGAACAAGGAGCCAGATAGTGGAACAAGGAGGCAGGCAGTGGAACAAGGAGCCAGGAAGTAGAACAAGGAGCCAGGAAGTGGAACAAGGAGCCAGGTAGGGGAACAAGGAGCCAGGTAGTAGAACAAAAAGCCAGGTAGTAGAACAAAGAGCTAGCAACTAGAACAAGGAGCCAAGTAGTAGAACAAGGAGCCAGGTAGTGGAACAAGGAGCCAGGTAGTAGAACAAGGAGCCAGGAAGTGGAACAAGGAGGCAGGTAGTGGAACAAGGAGCCAGGTAGTAGAACAAGTAGCCAGACAGTGGAACAAGGAAGCAAGTAGTGGTACAAGAAGCCAGGAAGTAGAACAAGGAGCCTGGAAGTGGAACAAGGAGCCAGGTAGTAGAACAAGGAGCCAGGTAGTAGAACAAGGAGCCAAGTAGTAAAACAAAGAGCCAGGTAGTGGAACAAGGAGCCAGGTAGTGGAACAAGGAGGCAGGTAGTGGAACAAGGAGGCAGGTAGTGGAACAAGGAGCCAGGTAGTGGAACAAGGAGGCAGGTAATGAAACAAGGAGGCAGGTAGTGGAACAAGGAGCCAGGTAGTGGAACAAGGAGGCAGGTAGTGGAACAAGGAGCCAGGTAGTGTAACAAGGAGGCAGGTAGTGGAACAAGGAGGCAGGTAGTGGAAGAAGGAGCCAGGAAGTGGAACAAGGAGCCAGGTAGTAGAACAAGGAGCCAGGTAG
Organism: Cherax quadricarinatus; assembly: GCF_038502225.1. Taxonomy (NCBI): domain Eukaryota; kingdom Metazoa; phylum Arthropoda; class Malacostraca; order Decapoda; family Parastacidae; genus Cherax; species Cherax quadricarinatus. The sequence continues at coordinate 25,484,844 of NC_091299.1, forward strand.
TGGAACAAGGAGCAAGGTTGTGGAACAAGGAGCCAGGAAGTGTAACAAAAAGCCAGGTAGTAAAACAAGGAGCCAGGTAGTAGAACAAGGAGCCAGGTAGTAGAACAAGGAGCCAGGTAGTAGAACAAGGACCAAGGAAGTGGAACAAGGAGCCAGGTAGTAGAAACAGGAGCCAGGAAGTGGAACAAGGCGCTAGGTAGTGGAACAAGGAGCCAGGTAGTAGAACAAGGAGGCAGGTAGTGGAACAAGGATCCAGGTAGTAGAACAAGGAGCCAGGTAGTAGAACAAGGAGCCAGGTAGTAGAACAAGGAGGCAGGTAGTGGAACAAGGAGCCAGGTAGTGGAACAAGGAGCCAGGTAGTTGAACAAGGAGCCAGGAAGTGGAACAAGGAGCCAGGAAGTAGAAAAAGGAGAAAGGAGGTGGAACAAGGAGCCAGGTAGAAGAACAAGGAGCCAGGTAGTGGAACAAGGAGCCAGGAAGTGGAACAAGGAGCCAGGTAGTAGAACAAGGAGCCAGATAGTGGAACAAGGAGCAAGGTAGTAGAACGAGGAGCCAGGTAGTGGAACAAGGAGTCAGGTAGTAGAACAAGGAGCCAGGTAGTGAAACAAGGAGCCAGGAAGTGGAACAAGGAGCCAGGTAGTAGAACAAGGAGCCATGTAGTGGAACAAGGAGGCAGGTAGTAGAACAAGGAGCCAGGTAGTAGAACAAGAAGCCAGGTAGTAGAACAATGAGCCAGGTAATGGATCAAGGAGCCAGGTAGTGGAACAAGGAGCCAGGTAGTAGAACAAAAAGCCAGGTAGTAGAACAAGGAGCCAGGAAGTGGAACAAGGAGCCAGGTAGTAGAACAAGGAGCCAGGTAGTAGAACAAGGAGCCAGGTAGTAAAACAAGGAGCCAGGTAATGGATCAAGGAGCCAGGTAGTGGAACAAGGAGCCAAGTAGTAGAACAAGCAGCCAGGTAGTAGAACAAGGAGTCAGGCAGTAGAACAAGGAGCCAGGTAGTGGAACTAGAAGGCAGGTAGTGGAACAAGGAGCCAGGAAGTAGAACAACGAGCCAGGTAGTGGAACAAGGAGCCAGGTAGTGGAACAAGGAGCCAGGTAGTAGAACAAGAAGCCAAGTAGTGGAACATAGAGTCAGGTAGTGGAACATGGAGTCAGGAAGTAGAACAAGGAGCCAGGTAGTAGTACAAGGAGCCAGGTAGTGGAACAATGAGCCAGGAAGTGGAATAAGGAGCCAGGTAGTGGAACAATGAGTCAGGTAGTAGAGCAAGGAGCCAGGAAGTAGAACAAGGAGCCAGGTAGTGGAACAAGGAATTATGTAGTGGAACAAGGAGCCAGGTAGTGGAACAAGGAGCCAGGAAGTGGAACAAGGAGCCAGTAAGTGGAACAAGGAGCCAGGAAGTGGAACAAGGGGTCAGGTAGTGGAACAAGGAGTCAGGTAATGGAACAAGGATCCAGGAAGTGGACCAAGGAGCCAGGAAGTGGAACAAGGAGCCAGGAAGTGGAACAAGGAGCCAGGAAGTGGAACAAGGAGACAGGTAGTAGAACAAGGAGCCAGGTAGTGTAACAAGGAGCCAGGTAATAGAACAAGGATCCAGGTAGTGGAACAATGAGTCAGGTAGTAGAACAAGGAGCCAGCTAGTGGAACAAGGAGCCAGGTAGTGGAACAAGGAGCCAGGTAGTAGAACAAGGAGCCAGGAAGTGCAACAAGGAGGCACGTAGTGGAACAAGGAGGAAGGTATAGAACAAGGAGCCAGATAGTGGAACAAGAAGGCAGGTAGTGGAACAAGGAGCCAGGTAGGGGAACAAGGAGCCAGGTAGTAGAACAAGGAGCCAGATAGTGGAACAAGGAGCAAGGTAGTAGAACGAGGAGCCAGGTAGTGGAACAAGGAGTCAGGTAGTAGAACAAGGAGCCAGGTAGTGAAACAAGGAGCCAGGAAGTGGAACAAGGAGCCAGGTAGTAGAACAAGGAGCCATGTAGTGGAACAAGGAGGCAGGTAGTAGAACAAGGAGCCAGGTAGTAGAACAAGAAGCCAGGTAGTAGAACAATGAGCCAGGTAATGGATCAAGGAGCCAGGTAGTGGAACAAGGAGCCAGGTAGTAGAACAAAAAGCCAGGTAGTAGAACAAGGAGCCAGGAAGTGGAACAAGGAGCCAGGTAGTAGAACAAGGAGCCAGGTAGTAGAACAAGGAGCCAGGTAGTAAAACAAGGAGCCAGGTAATGGATCAAGGAGCCAGGTAGTGGAACAAGGAGCCAGGTAGTAGAACAAGCAGCCAGGTAGTAGAACAAGGAGTCAGGCAGTAGAACAAGGAGCCAGGTAGTGGAACTAGAAGGCAGGTAGTGGAACAAGGAGCCAGGAAGTAGAACAACGAGCCAGGTAGTGGAACAAGGAGACAGGTAGTGGAACAAGGAGCCAGGTAGTAGAACAAGAAGCCAAGTAGTGGAACATAGAGTCAGGTAGTGGAACATGGAGTCAGGAAGTAGAACAAGGAGCCAGGTAGTAGTACAAGGAGCCAGGTAGTGGAACAATGAGCCAGGAAGTGGAATAAGGAGCTAGGTAGTGGAACAATGAGTCAGGTAGTAGAGCAAGGAGCCAGGAAGTAGAACAAGGAGCCAGGTAGTGGAACAAGGAGTTATGTAGTGGAACAAGGAGCCAGGTAGTGGAACAAGGAGCCAGGAAGTGGAACAAGGAGCCAGTAAGTGGAACAAGGAGCCAGGAAGTGGAACAAGGGGTCAGGTAGTGGAACAAGGAGTCAGGTAATGGAACAAGGATCCAGGAAGTGGACCAAGGAGCCAGGAAGTGGAACAAGGAGCCAGGAAGTGGAACAAGGAGCCAGGAAGTGGAACAATGAGTCAGGTAGTAGAACAAGGAGCCACGTAGTGTAACAAGGAGCCAGGTAGTAGAACAAGGATCCAGGTAGTGGAACAATGAGTCAGGTAGTAGAACAAGGAGCCAGCTAGTGGAACAAGGAGCCAGGTAGTGGAACAAGGAGCCAGGTAGTAGAACAAGGAGCCGGGAAGTGCAACAAGGAGGCACGTAGTGGAACAAGGAGGAAGGTATAGAACAAGGAGCCAGATAGTGGAACAAGAAGGCAGGTAGTGGAACAAGGAGCCAGGTAGGGGAACAAGGAGCCAGGTAGTAGAACAAGGAGCCAGGAAGTGGAACAAGGAGTCAGGAAGTGGAACAAGGAGCCAGGAAGTGGAACAAGGAGCCAGGAAGTGGAACAAGGAGTCATGTAGTAGAACATGGAGCCAAATAGTGGAACAAGGGGCCAGGAAGTGGAACAAGGAGCCAGGAACTGAAACAAGGAGCCAGGAAGTGGAAATAGGAGTCAGGTATTAGAACAAGGAACCAGGAAGTGGAACAAGGAGCCAGGAAGTGGAACAATGATCCAGGAAGTTGAACAAGGAGCCAGGAAGTGGAACAAGGAGACAGGTAATAGATCAGGGAGCCAGGAAGTGGAAGAAGGAGCCAGGTAGTTGAACAAGGAGCCAGAAAGTGGAACAAGGAGCCAGGAAGTGGAACAAGAAGCCAGGAAGTGGAACAACGAGCCAGGAAATGGAACAACGAGCCAGGTAATGGAACAAGTAGCCAGGAAGTGGAAGAAGGAGCCAGGAAGTGGAACAAAGAGCCAGGTAGTGGAACAAGGAACCAGGAAGTGGAACAAGGAGCCAGGTAGTGGAACAAGGAGTCAGATAGTGGAACAAGTAGCCAGGAAGTGGAACAAGGAGTCAGGTAGTAGAACAAGAAGCCAGGAAGTGGAACAAGGAGCCAGGAAGTGGAGCAAGGAGCCAGGTAGTGGAACAAGGAGCCAGGTAGTAGAACAAGGAGCCAGGAAATGGAACAAGGAGCCAAGAAGGGGAACAAGGAGCCAGGAAGTGGAACAAGGAGCCAGGAAGTGGAACAAGGAGTCAGGTAGTAGAACAAGGAGCCAGGTAGTGTAACAAGGAGCCAGGTAGTAGAACAAGGATCCAGGTAGTGGAACAATGAGTCAGGTAGTAGAACAAGGAGCCAGCTAGTGGAACAAGGAGCCAGGTAGTGGAACAAGGAGCCAGGTAGTAGAACAAGGAGCCAGAAAGTGCAACAAGGAGGCACGTAGTGGAACAAGGAGGAAGGTATAGAACAAGGAGCCAGATAGTGGAACAAGAAGGCAGGTAGTGGAACAAGGAGCCAGGTAGGGGAACAAGGAGCCAGGTAGTAGAACAAGGAGCCAGGAAGTGGAACAAGGAGTCAGGAAGTGGAACAAGGAGCCAGGAAGTGGAACAAGGAGCCAGGAAGTGAAACAAGGAGTCATGTAGTAGAACATGGAGCCAAATAGTGGAACAAGGGGCCAGGAAGTGGAACAAGGAGCCAGGAACTGAAACAAGGAGCCAGGAAGTGGAAATAGGAGTCAGGTATTAGAACAAGGAACCAGGAAGTGGAACAAGGAGCCAGGAAGTGGAACAATGATCCAGGAAGTTGAACAAGGAGCCAGGAAGTGGAACAAGGAGACAGGTAGTAGATCAGGGAGCCAGGAAGTGGAAGAAGGAGCCAGGTAGTTGAACAAGGAGCCAGAAAGTGGAACAAGGAGCCAGGAAGTGGAACAAGAAGCCAGGAAGTGGAACAACGAGCCAGGAAATGGAACAACGAGCCAGGTAATGGAACAAGTAGCCAGGAAGTGGAACAAGGAGCCAGGAAGTGGAACAAAGAGCCAGGTAGTGGAACAAGGAACCAGGAAGTGGAACAAGGAGTCAGGAAGTGGAACAAGGAGCCAGGAAGTGGAACAAGGAGCCAGGAAGTGAAACAAGGAGTCATGTAGTAGAACATGGAGCCAAATAGTGGAACAAGGGGCCAGGAAGTGGAACAAGGAGCCAGGAACTGAAACAAGGAGCCAGGAAGTGGAAATAGGAGTCAGGTATTAGAACAAGGAACCAGGAAGTGGAACAAGGAGCCAGGAAGTGGAACAATGATCCAGGAAGTTGAAGAAGGAGCCAGGAAGTGGAACAAGGAGACAGGTAGTAGATCAGGGAGCCAGGAAGTGGAAGAAGGAGCCAGGTAGTTGAACAAGAAGCAAGAAAGTGGAACAAGGAGCCAGGAAGTGGAACAAGAAGCCAGGAAGTGGAACAACGAGCCAGGAAATGGAACAACGAGCCAGGTAATGGAACAAGTAGCCAGGAAGTGGAACAAGGAGCCAGGAAGTGGAACAAAGAGCCAGGTAGTATAATAAGGAACCAGGAAGTGGAACAAGGAGCCAGGTAGTGGAACAAGGAGTCAGATAGTGGAACAATGAGCCAGGAAATGGAACAACGAGCCAGGTAATGGAACAAGTAGCCAGGAAGTGGAACAAGGAGCCAGGAAGTGGAGCAATGAGCCAGGTAGTGGAACAAGGAGCCAGGTAGTAGAACAAGGAGCCAGGAAATGGAACAAGGAGCCAGGAAGTGGAACAAGGAGCCAGGAAGTGGAACAAGGAGTCAGGTAGTAGAACAAGGAGCCAGGTAGTGTAACAAGGAGCCAGGTAGTAGAACAAGGATCCAGGTAGTGGAACAATGAGCCAGGTAGTAGAACAAGGAGCCATGTAATGGAACAAGGAGCCAGGTAGTAGAACAAGGAGCCAGGAAGTGGAACAAGGAGTCAGAAAGTGAAACAAGAATCCAGGAAGTGGAACAAGGAACCAGGAAGTGGAACAAGGACTCAGGTAGTAGAACAAGGAGCGAAATAGTGGAACAAGGGGGCCAGGAAGTGGAACAAGAAGCCAGGAACTGGAACAAGGAGCCAGGAAGTGGAACAAGGAGTCAGGTATTAGAACAAGGAGCCAGGAAGTGGAAGAAGGAGCCAGGAAGTGGAACAAGGATCCAGGAAGTTGAACAAGGAGCCAGGAAGTGGAACAAGGACACAGGAAGTAGATCAAGGAGCCAGGAAGTGGAACAAGGAGCCAGGTAGTTGAAAAAGGAGCAAGATAGTGGAACAACGAGCCAGGAAGTGGAACAAGGAGCCAGGAAGTGGAACAAGAAGCCAGGAATTGGAACAAGGAGCCAGGAAGAGGAACAAGGAGCCAGGTAATGGAACAAGTAACCAGGAAGTGGAACAAGGAGCCAGGAAGTGGAACAAGGAGCCAGGTAGTGGAACAAGGAGCCAGGAAGTGGAACAAGGAGCCAGGTAGTGGAACAAGGAGTCAGGTAGTGGAACAAGTAGCCAGGAAGTAGGACAAGGAGTCAGGTAGTAGAACAAGGAGCCAGGAAGTGGAAAAAGGAGCCAGGAAGTGGAAAAAGGAGCCAGGTAGTGGAACAAGGAGTCAGGTAGTAGAACAAGGAGCCAGGTAGTGGAACAAGGAGCGAGGAAGTGGAACAAGGAGCCAGGAACTGAAACAAGGAGCCAGGAAGTGGAACAAGGCGTCAGGTATTTGGACAAGGAGGCAGGAAGTGGAACAAGGAGCCAGGAAGTGGAATAAGGAGCCAGGAAGTTGAACAAGGAGCCAGGAAGTGGAACAAGGAGACAGGTAGTAGATCAAGGAGCCAGGAAGCGGAACAAGGAGCCAGGTAGTTGAACAAGGAGCCAGGAAGTGGAACAAGGAGCCAGGAAGTGGAACAAGGAGCCAGGTAGTGGAACAAGAAGCCAGGAAGTGGAACAAGGAGCCAGGTAGTGGAACAAGGAGCCAGGAAGTGGAACAAGGAGCCTGGTAGTGGAACAAGGAGTCAGGTAGTGGAACCAGTAGCCAGGAAGTGGAAGGAGTCAGGTAATAGAACAAGGAGCCAGGAAGTGGAACAAGGAGCCAGGAAGTGGAACAAGGAGCCAGGTAATGGAACAAGTAGCCGGGAAGTGGAACAAGGAGCCAGGAAGTGGAACAAGGAGCCAGGTAGTGGAACAAGGAGCCAGGATGTGGAACAACGAGCCAGGAAGTGGAACAAGGAGTCAGGTAGTGGAACAAGTAGCCAGGAAGTGGAACAAGGAGTCAGGTAGTAGAACAAGGAGCCAGGAAGTTTAACAAGGAGCCAGGTAATGGAACAAGTAGCCGGGAAGTGGAACAAGGAGCCAGGAAGTGGAACAAGGAGCCAGGTAGTGGAACAAGGAGCCAGGATGTGGAACAACGAGCCAGGAAGTGGAACAAGGAGTCAGGTAGTGGAACAAGTAGCCAGGAAGTGGAACAAGGAGTCAGGTAGTAGAACAAGGAGCCAGGAAGTGGAACAAGGAGCCAGGAAGTGGAACAAGGAGCCAGGTAGTGGAACAAGGAGTCAGGTAGTAGAATAAGGAGCCAGGTAGTGGAACAAGAAGCCAAGAAGTGGAACAAGGAGCCAGGAAGTGGTACAAGGAGCCAGGAAGTGGAACAAGGAGCCAGGTAGTGGAACAGGGAGCCAGGAAGTGGAACAGGGAGTCTGGTAGTGGAACAAGGAGCCAGGAAGTGGAACAAGGAGCCAAAAAGTGGAAAAAGGAGTCAGGTAGTGAACAAGGAGCCAGGAAGGGGAACAAGGAGGCAGGTAGTGGAACAAGGAGTCAGGTAGTGGAACGAGGAGTCAGGTAGTGGAACAAGGAGTCAGGTAGTAGAACAAGGAGCCTGGTAGTGGAACAAGGAGCCAGGTAGTAGAACAAGGAGCCAGTTAGTAGAACAAGGAGCCAGGTAGTAGAACAAGGAGCCAGGTAGTAGAACAAGGAGCCATGTAGTAGAACAAGGAGCCAGGTAGTAGAACAAGGAGCCAGGTAGTAGAACAAGGAGCCAGTTAGTAGAACAAGGAGCTAGGTAGTAGAACAAGGAGCCAGGTTGCAGAACAAGGAGCCAGGTAGTAGAACAAGGAGCCAGGTAGTAGAACAAGGAGCCAGGTAGTAGAAAAAGGAGCCATGTAGTAGAACAAGGAGTCAGGTAGTAGAACAAGGAGCCAGGTAGTAGAAAAAGGAGCTAGGTAGTAGGACAAGGAGCCAGGTAGCAGAACAAGGAGCCAGGTAGTAGAACAAGGAGCCAGGTAGTAGAACAAGGAGCCAGGTAGTAGAACAAGGAGCCAGGTAGTAGAACAAGGAGCCAGGTAGTAGAACATGGAGCCAGGTAGTAGAACAAGGAGCCAGGTAGTAGAACAAGGAGCCAGGTAGTAGAACATGGAGCCAGGTAGTAGAACAAGGAGCCAGGTAGTAGAACAAGGAGCCAGGTAGTAGAACAAGGAGCCAGGTTGTAGAACAAGGAGCCAGGTTGTAGAACAAGGAGCCAGGTTGTAGAACAAGGAGCCAGGTTGTAGAACAAGGAGCCAGGTTGTAGAACAAGGTGCCAGGTTGTAGAACAAGGTGCCAGGTTGTAGAACAAGGAGCCAGGTTGTAGAACAAGGTGCCAGGTTGTAGAACAAGGAGCCAGGTTGTAGAACAAGGAGCCAGGTTGTAGAACAAGGAGCCAGGTAGTGGAACAAGGAGCCAGGTAGTAGAACAAGAACATAAGAACATAAGAACATAAGAACGAAGGAACACTGCAGAAGGCCTACTGGCCCATGCGAGGCAGGTCCAAGTCTCCTACCGGCTTAAGCCAATGCACCCAACCTAGTCAGGTCAGGTCACATTGACTTAAGGGAGGAACACGGCAACCGACCTGGTAGCACAAGCTATCAGGTCTAACTCACACCCACCCACATCTACTCATGTATTTATCCAACCTATTTTTAAAGCTACACAACGTTCTGGCCTCTATAACGGTACTTGGGAGTTTGTTCCACTCATCCACAACTCTATTACCAAACCAGTACTTTCCTATATCCTTTTTGAATCTGAATTTTTCCAACTTAAAACCATTGCTGAGAGTCCTGTCTAGGCTAGATATTTTCAGCACACTATTTACATCCCCTTTATTTATTCCTGTCTTCCATTTATACACCTCAATCATATCCCCCCTAATTCTACGTCTTTCTAGAGAGTGCAGTTTCAGGGCCCTCAGTCTATCCTCATAGGGAAGGTTTCTGATACATGGGATCAACTTTGTCATCCTCCTTTGTACATTTTCCAGAGAATTTATATCCATTCTGTAATACGGTGACCAAAACTGTGCAGCATAATCTAAATGAGGCCTAACCAAGGATGTATAGAGTTGAAGAACAACCTGAGGACTCCTATTATTTATGCTTCTTGATATGAAGCCAAGGATTCTATTAGCTTTATTGCGAACACTTATGCACTGTTGTCTTGGTTTCAGATTACTGCTAACCAGAACTCCTAAATCTTTTTCGCAATCCGTAATATTAAGATCTACATTATTTAGTTTATATGTGGCATGGTTATTGTCCTGTCCAACATTTAGAACTTTGCATTTGTCTATATTAAACTGCATCTGCCACTTCTCCGACCACTGCATCAGTCTATTCAAATCTTCCTGGAGTGCTCGAATGTCCTCGTCAGAATGAATTCGACGGCCTATTTTGGTGTCATCGGCAAACTTGCCGATGTCGCTCTTTATGCCCTCATCTATGTCGTTTATGTAGATTGTGAACAGCAGGGGGCCCAACACTGACCCCTGTGGAACACCGCTCGTGACGCTTCCAAACTCTGATTTCTCCCCATTTATGCAAACTCTCTGCTGTCTATTTGTCAACCATGCCTCTATCCAGGAAAAAATTTCTCCTTCTATTCCATGTGCTTTAATTTTCCTCAATAGTCTCTGATGTGGGACCCTGTCAAAAGCCTTACTGAAGTCCATATACACAATATCATATTCATTACCATGATCTACCTCCTCAAATACCTTAGTGAAAAAAGTTAATAAATTCGTAAGGCAGGAACGCCCCTTTGTAAAACCATGCTGAGATTCGTTGATTAATTTATGCTTTTCAAGGTGGCTACGAACTGCCTCGGCAATTATTGATTCCATAAATTTTCCCACTATGGAGGTTAGGCTTATTGGTCTATAGTTCGAAGCTAAGGACCTGTCACCTGTTTTGAAAATAGGTATCACATTTGCCATTTTCCACTTATCTGGCACCATGCCAGTTTGTAGTGATATGTTGAAAAGATTAGCCAAAGGTGTGCTAAGCTCCTCTTTACATTCCTTTAGAACCCTTGCATACAGTTCATCAGGGCCTGGGGATTTGTTAGGTTTTAATTTATCTATTTGCCTAAGGACCATGTCACTTGTGACCCTAATAGTGCACAGTTTATTATCGTCCTGTTCTACATAATTTATCATTACTGGAATATCGCTGGTATCCTCCTGTGTAAAAACTGAGAGGAAGTATGTGTTAAAAATTCTACACATTTCCTTATCACTGTCAGTGAGCTGACCCGAGGAACTTTTGAGTGGGCCTATCTTGTCCCTGATCTTACTTCTGTATACCTGAAAGAATCCTTTTGGGTTAGTCTTCAATTCTCTTGCAACTTTAACCTCATAATCTCTTTTTGCTTTTCTAATTCCCTTTTTTATTTCTCTCTTTAACTGAATATATCGATTTCTCAATTGCCCCTCTCCTCTTTTGATTTGCCTATATATGCCTCTCTTTTGACCAGTCAGATATTTTAATCTATTGTTCATCCATTTAGGATCATTTTTGTTTGATCTGATTTCCCTATTTGGAACATAATTTGACTGAGCAGCTAGAACTATGCCCTGGAAAGCATCATATCGGCAACCATCACCACCTACCTGACCCTTAGTCAGGTCATTCCAGTTCAGCCCACCTAAGTAATTTTTCAGTCCTATGAAATCAGCCAAGCGAAAGTCAGGGATGGAGACTTGATTGCCATTATTAGGGGAATTCCATGATATATTAAAACTGAGTGATTTGTGATCACTTTCCCCAAGCTCATCATTAACCTCAAGATTATTAATTAGTGTTTCCCTACTGGCAAGAACCAAGTCAAGGAGGTTATTTAAAAAACAATCCTGGATCGTATCAAGAAAGTCACCTGACTCTAAATTTCCTGTCAAATTGCTCCAGTCAATCTGTCTATAGTTGAAATCTCCCATTAGCACAACATTTTCGTATGTAGATGCCTTACGAATTTCGTCCCATAGAAGTTTACTGCACTCCCTATCAAGATTTGGGGCCCTGTAAATCACACCCAAAATTAGTTTTTCTCGGCCCTCGAGAAGCTGTAACCAAACAGATTCAGTGGCTGACGCTTCTAATTTAATATCTTGTCTAACACAACAATTTAAATTGTCTCTGACATACATCGCTACTCCACCACCTTTCCTGTTGACCCTGTCAGTGTGGAATAATTTATAGCCTTGTATGTGACATTCAGAGGGCATCTCTCTATCTTTCAGATTGAGCCAGGTCTCTGTTATAGCAATAATATCTATGTTTCCTGCACTTGCAATTAATCTTAGCTCATCTATCTTATTTCTTACACTCCTGCTATTAGTATAGTAAACCTTAAGGGAGCTAGTCCCTTGCTGCCCTCTGCTGTCCCCCTTTGTTTGCTGACCTGATCTATTGTCTTTATTTATAACTTCATGCTGAATGCCTTTTATACATTTACTGTTTCCAACCCAAGTGTTGCAACCTGCTTGTTTCCCACACACACCCATACCTCTATCTTCCATCAGTTTAAAATCATAGGCATTTCACCAATGGCCTTCTCAATCGAGTCTGCAAGTGCTACCACCCCAGCCCCAGAGAGATGTACCCCATCCCTTGCATACATATCATGTTTGCCATAAAAGTTGTTCCAGTTGTCAATGAATGGGATTGCAAGTTCCTTGCAGTATCTGTCTAGCCAGCAATTTACACCAATTGCCCTAGACAACCATTCATTTCCTACTCCCCTTCTAGGCAAGATGCTACATATGATTGGGATCCCTCCCTTAGACTTAATGAAATCTATAGCTGACCTGTACTTATCTAGCAGCTCTTCTCTCCTACCCTTCCCAATATCATTTCCACCAGCACTGAGACAGATAATGGGCTTGTTCCCATTACCTGACATGATATTATCCAGCCTTTTGACAATGTCCCCAACACCAGCTCCAGGGAAGCACACTCTATCTCTCATCTTCTTATTCCTATTACAAAAAGCACGGTCAATATATCTTACCTGAGAGTCACCAACCACAAGAATGCGCTTACCTCCATTAGCAGGGGCAGTAGTACCCTTACCTTCACTGGCCACTGAAGTACATTCATCCTGAAGAACAGAGAAGCGATTTCCTACCTTCAGATCTTCACTCTTAACTTGCCTTACTCTGATGCGCCTTCCATTACTGTGAACCACTCGCCACTTGTAGCAGGTGCTGGACTGCACCTCACTGCTGGTAGCCGTTGCTACCTCCCCAACTACAGCCTCCTCACAGCGAGAGACAGACTGCACCTCACTGCTAGAAGCCTCATTCCCCACAACTCCAGCCACCTCACACTCTCTCCCAGACCCATTGAGGTGGACCTTCAGCCTCCTAATCTCCTCCTGGAGAAGCAAGACCTCCTCCTTCAACTCTCCAACCTCAATTTTTAAAACACTGCAGAAGCAAGCCATGCTTTGTAACCGTCCACACTAATCCCCAAAGCAGCTCAGGGTCTGTGACCTCACGTGACGACTGACCACTGACGACTGACGTCTGACCACTGACGACTGACGACTGACCACTGACGACTGACGCCAGGTAGTAGAACAAGGAGCCAGGTAGTAGAACAAGGAGCCAGGTAGTAGAACAAGGAGCCAGGTAGTAGAAAAAGGAGCTAGGTAGTAGAACAAGGAGCCAGGTAGCAGAACAAGGAGCCAGGTAGTAGAACAAGGAGCCAGGTAGTAGAACAAGGAGCCAGGTAGTAGAACAAGGAGCCAGGTAGTAGAACAAGGAGCCAGGTAGTAGAACATGGAGCCAGGTAGTAGAACAAGGAGCCAGGTAGTAGAACAAGGAGCCAGGTAGTAGAACATGGAGCCAGGTAGTAGAACAAGGAGCCAGGTAGTAGAACAAGGAGCCAGGTAGTAGAACAAGGAGCCAGGTTGTAGAACAAGGAGCCAGGTTGTAGAACAAGGAGCCAGGTTGTAGAACAAGGAGCCAGGTTGTAGAACAAGGAGCCAGGTTGTAGAACAAGGAGCCAGGTAGTGGAACAAGGAGCTAGGTAGTAGAACAAGGAGCCAGGTAGTGGAACAAGGAGCCAGGTAGTAGAACAAGGAGCCAGGTAGTAGAACAAGGAGCCAGGTAGTAGAACAAGGAGCCAGGTAGTAGAACAAGGAGCCAGGTAGCAGAACAAGGAGCCAGGTAGTGGAACAAGGAGCCAGGTAGTGGAACAAGGAGCTAGGTAGTAGAACAAGGAGCCAGGTAGTGGAACAAGGAGCCAGGTAGTAGAACAAGGAGCCAGGTAGTAGAACAAGGAGCCAGGTAGTAGAACAAGGAGCCAGGTAGCAGAACAAGGAGCCAGGTAGCAGAACAAGGAGCCAGGTAGTGGAACAAGGAGCCAGGTAGTAGAACAAGGAGCCAGGTAGCAGAATAAGGAGCCAGGTAGTAGAACAAGGAGCCAGGTAGCAGAACAAGGAGCCAGGTAGTAGAACAAGGAGCCAGGTAGCAGAACAAGGAGCCAGGTAGCAGAACAAGGAGCCAGGTAGTGGAACAAGGAGCCAGGTAGTAGAACAAGGAGCCAGGTAGTAGAACAAGGAGCCAGTTAGTAGAACATGGAGCCAGGTAGTAGAACAAGGAGCCAGGTAGCAGAACAAGGAGCCAGGTAGTGGAACAAGGAGCCAGGTAGTGGAACAAGGAGCTAGGTAGTAGAACAAGGAGCCAGGTAGTGGAACAAGGAGCCAGGTAGTAGAACAAGGAGCCAGGTAGTAGAACAAGGAGCCAGGTAGTAGAACAAGGAGCCAGGTAGTAGAACAAGGAGCCAGGTAGCAGAACAAGGAGCAAGGTAGTGGAACAAGGAGCCAGGTAGTAGAACAAGGAGCCAGGTAGCAGAACAAGGAGCCAGGTAGTGGAACAAGGAGCCAGGTAGTAGAACAAGGAGCCAGGTAGTAGAACAAGGAGCCAGGTAGTAGAACACGGAGCCAGGTAGCAGAACAAGGAGCCGGGTAGCAGGTAGTAGAGGACAAGTAGAGCCAGGTAGTAGCTAGGTAGCAGAACAAGGAGCCTGGTAGGAGAACAAGGAGCCAGGTAGTAGAACATGGAGCCAGGTAGTAGAACAAGGAGCCAGGTAGTAGAACAAGGAGCCAGGTAGTGGAACAAGGAGCCAGGTAGTAGAACAAGGAGCCAGGTAGTAGAACAAGGAGCTAGGTAGTAGAACAAGGAGCCAGGTAGTAGAACAAGGAGCCAGGTAGTAGAACAAGGAGCCAGGTAGTGGAACAAGGAGCCAGGTAGTAGAACAAGGAGCCAGGTAGTAGAACAAGGAGCCAGGTAGTAGAACATGGAGCCAGGTAGTAGAACAAGGAGCCAGGTAGTAGAACATGGAGCCAGGTAGTAGAACAAGGAGCCAGGTAGTAGAACAAGGAGCCAGGTAGTAGAACAAGGAGCCAGGTAGTGGAACAAGGAGCCAGGTTGTAGAACAAGGAGCCAGGTAGTAGAACATGGAGCCAGGTAGTAGAACAAGGAGCCAGGTAGTATAACAAGGAGCCAGGTAGTGGAACAAGGAGCCAGGTAGTGGAACAAGGAGCCAGGTAGTAGAACATGGAGCCAGGTAGTAGAACAAGGAGCCAGGTAGTAGAACAAGGAGCCAGGTAGTGGAACAAGGAGCCAGGTTGTAGAACAAGGAGCCAGGTAGTAGAACATGGAGCCAGGTAGTAGAACAAGGAGCCAGGTAGCAGAACAAGGAGCCAGGTAGTAGAACAAGGAGCCAGGTTGTAGAACAAGGAGCCAGGTTGTAGAACAAGGAGCCAGGTTGAAGAAGGAGCCAGGTAGCAGAACAAGGAGCCAGGTAGTAGAACAAGGAGCCAGGTTGTAGAACAAGGAGCCAGGTAGCAGAACAAGGAGCTAGGTAGTAGAACAAGGAGCCAGGTAGCAGAACAAGGAGCCAGGTAGTAGAACAAGGAGCCAGGTAGTAGAACAAGGAGCCAGGTAGTAGAACAAGGAGCCAGGTAGTAGAACAAGGAGCCAGGTAGTAGAACAAGGAGCCAGGTAGTAGAACAAGGAGCCAGGTAGTAGAACAAGGAGCCAGGTAGTAGAACAAGGAGCCAGGTAGTAGAACAAGGAGCCAGGTAGTAGAACAAGGAGCCAGGTAGTAGAACAAGGAGCCAGGTACTAGAACAAGGAGCCAGGTAGTAGAACAAGGAGCCAGGTAGTAGAACAAGGAGCCAGGTAGTAGAACAAGAAGCCAGGTAGTAGAACAAGGAGCCAGGTAGTAGAACAAGGAGCCAGGTACTAGAACAAGGAGCTAGGTAGTAGAACAAGGAGCCAGGTAGTAGAACAAGGAGCCAGGTAATAGAACAAGGAGCTAGGTAGTAGAACAAGGAGCCAGGTAATAGAACAAGGAGCCAGGTAGTAGAACAAGGAGCCAGGTAGTAGAACAAGGAGCCAGTTAATAGAACAAAGAATTAGTTCATGTGTCCGACAATCGTCGTGTCCTGATCGGCGAGTCTCAGAAGCTTTTAATAAGAACTGAGAAGAATGTAGAGGCTAGTGTGAGGGATGGGAGGCTAGTGAGAGGGATGGGAGGCTAGTGAGAAGGATGGGAGGATAGTGTGAGGGATGGGAGGCTAGTGTTAAGGATGGGAGGATAGTGTGAGGGATGGGAGGCTAGTGTGAGAGATGGGAGGATAGTGTGAGGGATGGGAGGCTAGTGTGAGGGATGGGAGGATAGTGTGAGGGATGGGAGGCTAGTGTGAAGGATGGGAGGATAGTGTGAGGGATGGGAGGCTAGTGTGAGGGATGGGAGGATAGTGTGAGGGATGGGAGGCTAGTGTGAAGGATGGGAGGATAGTGTGAGGGATGGGAGGCTAGTGTGAGGGATGGGAGGATAGTGTGAGGGATGGGAGGCTAGTGTGAGGGATGGGAGGATAGTGTGAGGGATGGGAGGCTAGTGTGAGGGATGGGAGGATAGTGTGAGGGATGGGAGGCTAGTGTGAAGGATGGGAGGATAGTGTGAGGGATGGGAGGCTAGTGTGAGGGATGGGAGGATAGTGTGAGGGATGGGAGGCTAGTGTGAGGGATGGGAGGATAGTGTGAGGGACGGGAGGCTAGTGTGAGGGATGGGAGGATAGTGTGAGGGATGGGAGGCTAGTGAGAGGGATGGGAGGCTAGTGTGAGGGATGGGAGGATAGTGTGAGGGATGGGGAGGCTAGTGAGAGGGATGGGAGGCTAGTGTGAGGGATGGGAGGCTAGTGAGAGAGATTGGAGGCTAGTGAGAGGGATTTGAGGCTAGTGAGAGGGATGGGAGGCTAGTGTGAGGGATGGGAGGCTAGTGTGAGGGATGGAAGGCTAGTGAGAGGGATGGGAGGCTAGTGTGAGGGATGGGAGGCTAGTGTGAGGGATGGGAGGCTAGTGTGAGGGATGGGAGGCTAGTGTGAGGGACGAAAGGCTAGTGAGAGGGGAGGCTAGTGAGAGGGATAGGCTAGTGAGGGACTAGTGTGAGAAAGGCTAGTAGTGCTAGAGGGATGGTAGGCTAGTGTGAGGGATGGGAGGCTAGTGTGAGGGATGGGTAGGCTAGTGAGGAATGGAGAGGCTAGTGAGAGGGATGGGAGGCTAGTGTGAGGGATGGGGAAGCTAGTGAGAGGGATGGGAGACTAGTGAGAGGGATAGGGAGGCTAGTGAGAGGGATGGGAGGCTAGTGAGAGGGATTTGAGGCTAGTGAGAGGGATGGAAGGCTAGTGTAAGGGATGGGGGGCTAGTGTGAGAGATTGGAGGCTAGTGAGAGGGATGAGAGGCTAGTGAAAGGGATGAGAGGCTAGTGTGAGGGATTTGGAGGCTAGTGAGTAATGAAGAGGCTAGTGAGAGGGATCGGGAGGATAGTGAGGAATGGGGAGGCTAATGATTAGGATGGGGAGGATAGTGAGGAATGGGGAGGTTAGTGAGAGGAATGGGGAGGTTAGTGAGAGGGAGGGGAGGCTAGTGACAGGGATGGGAAGGCTAGTGAGAGGGATGGGGAGGCTAGTGAGAGGGATGGGAGGATAGCGAGAGGGATGGAGAGGATAATGAGAGGGATGGGAGGCTCGTCAAAGGGATGGGGAGGATAGAGATGAATGGAGAGACGAGTGAGAGGGATGCGGAGGCTAGTGAGAGAGATGGGAAGATAGTGAGAGGGATAGGGAGGATAGAGAGGAAAGAGGAGGCTAGTGATAGGGATGGGGAGGCTATTGGGAGAGATGGGGAGGATAGTGAGAGGAATGGGAAAGCTAGTAAGAGGGATGGGGAGGCTAGTGAGAGGGATGGTGAGGCTAGTGTGAGGGATGGGGAGGTTAGTAAGAGGGATGGGGAGGCTAGTGTGAGGGATGGGGAGGTTATTGAGAGGGATGGGGATGCTAATGAGATTGAAGGGGAGGCTAGTGAGAGGAATGGGGAGGATAGTGTGAGGAATGGGGAGGCTAGTGAGAGGGATGGGGAGGATAGTGATAGGGATGGGGAGGATAGTGAGGGATGGGGAGGCTAGTGAGAGGGATGAGGAGGTTAGTGAGAGGGATGGGGAGGATAGTGAGGGATGGGGAGGCTGGCGAGATGGATGGGGAGGTTAGTGAGAGGGATGGGGAGGTTAGTGAGAGGGATGGGGAGGCTAGTGAGATGAATGGGGAGGTTAGTGAGAGGGATGGAGAGTATAGTGTGGGAGCCGTGGAAGGAAGCGTCAGTGGTCAGGATCCTGTATCTTAAATATTAGAGATTTAAATGCTCAGATAGATAGTGATCCACAGGATGCACAGGTTGATGTGTAGGCTCCAGTACCAGGCTCGTGTACAGGCTCCAGTACCAGGCTGGTGTGTAGGCTCCAGTACCAGGCTAGTGTGTAGGCTCCACTACCAGGCTGGTGTGTAGGCTCCAGTACCAGGCTAGTGTGTAGGCTCCACTACCAGTCCGGTGTGTAGGCTCCACTACCAGGCTGGTGTGTAGGCTCCAGTACCAGGCTGGTGTGTAGGCTCCAGTACCAGGCTAGTGTGTAGGCTCCACTACCAGTCCGGTGTGTAGGCTCCACTACCAGGCTGGTGTGTAGGCTCCAGTACCAGGCTGGTGTGTAGGCTCCACTACCAGGCTGGTGTGTAGGCTCCAGTACCAGTCCGGTGTGTAGGCTCCACTACCAGGCTGGTGTGTAGGCTCCAGTACCAGTCCGGTGTGTAGGCTCCACTACCAGGCTGGTGTGTAGGCTCCAGTATCAGGCTGGTGTGTAGGCTCCAGTACCAGGCTGGTGTGTAGGCTCCAGTACCAGGCTAGTGTGTAGGCTCCAGTACCAGACCAGTGAGTAGGCTCCAATACCAGGCTAGTGTGTAGGCTCCACTACCAGTCCGGTGTGTAGGCTCCACTACCAGGCTGGTGTGTAGGCTCCAGTACCAGGCTGGTGTGTAGGCTCCACTACCAGGCTGGTGTGTAGGCTCCAGTACCAGGCTGGTGTGTAGGCTCCAGTACCAGGCTGGTGTGTAGGCTCCAGTACCAGGCTAGTGTGTAGGCTCCAGTACCAGACCAGTGAGTAGGCTCCAATACCAGGCTAGTGTGTAGGCTCCAGTACCAGGCTGGTGTTTAGGCTCAAGCACCAGGCTGGTGTGTAGGCTCCAGTACCAGGCTAGTGTGTAGGCTCCAGTACCAGGCTAGTGTGTAGGCTCCAGTACCAAGCTGGTATGTAGGCCCCATTACCAGGCTAGTGTGTAGGCTCCAGTACCAGGCTAGTGTGTAGGCTCCAGTACCAGGCTGGTGTGTAGGCTCCAGTACCAGTCCGGTGTGTAGGCTCCACTACCAGGCTGGTGTGTAGGCTCCAGTATCAGGCTGGTGTGTAGGCTCCAGTACCAGGCTGGTGTGTAGGCTCCAGTACCAGGCTAGTGTGTAGGCCCCAGTACCAGACCAGTGAATAGGCTCCAATACCAGGCTAGTGTGTAGGCTCCACTACCAGTCCGGTGTGTAGGCTCCACTACCAGGCTGGTGTGTAGGCTCCAGTATCAGGCTGGTGTGTAGGCTCCACTACCAGGCTGGTGTGTAGGCTCCAGTACCAGGCTGGTGTGTAGGCTCCAGTACCAGGCTGGTGTGTAGGCTCCAGTACCAGGCTAGTGTGTAGGCTCCAGTACCAGACCAGTGAATAGGCTCCAATACCAGGCTAGTGTGTAGGCTCCAGGACCAGGCTGGTGTTTAGGCTCAAGCACCAGGCTGGTGTGTAGGCTCCAGTACCAGGCTAGTGAGTAGGCTCCAGTACCAGGCTAGTGTGTAGGCTCCAGTACCAAGCTGGTATGTAGGCCCCATTACCAGGCTAATGTGTAGGCTCCAGTACCAGGCTAGTGTGTAGGCTCCAGTACCAGGCTGGTGTGTAGGCTCCAGTACCAGGCTGGTGTGTAGGCTCCAGTACCAGGCTAGTGTGTAGGCTCCAGTACCAGGCTGGTGTGTAGGCTCCAGTACCAGGCTGGTGTGTAGGCTCCAGTACCAGGCTGGTGTACAGGCTCCAGTACCAGGCTAGTGTGCAGAATCCAGTACCAGGTTAGTGTGTAGGCTCCAGTACCAGGCTAGTGAGTAGGCTCCAGTACCAGGCTAGTGTGTAGACTCCAGTACGAGGCTGGTGTGTAGGCTCCAGTACCAGGCTGGTGTGTAGGCTCCAATTACCAGGCTAGTGTGTAGGCTCCACTACCAGGCTGGTGTGTAGGCTCCAGTAGCAGGCTGGTGTGTAAGCTCCAATACCAGGCTGGTGTACAGGCTCTAGTACCTGGCTAGTGTGCAGGCTCCAGTACCAGGTTAGTGTGTAGGCTCCAGTACCAGGTTAGTCAGTAGGCTCCAGTACCAGGCTCGTGTGTAGGCTCCAGTACCAGCTGGTGTGTAGGCTCCAGTACCAGGCTAGTGTGTAGGCTCCAGTACCAGGCTAGTGTGTAGGCTCCAGTACCAGACTAGTGTGTAGGCTCCAGTACCAGGCTAGTGTGTAGGCTCCAGTACCAGGCTAGTGTGTAGGCTCCTGTACCAGGCTAGTGTGTAGGTTCCAGTACAAAGCTGGTGTGTAGGCTCCATTACCAGGCTAGTGTGTAAGCTCCAGTACCAGGCTAGTGTGTAGGCTCCACTACCAGGCTGGTGTGTAGGCTCCAGTAGCAGGCTAGTGTGTAAGCTCCAGTACCAGGATGGTGTACAGGCTCTAGTACCTGGCTAGTGTGCAGGCTCCAGTACCAGGTTAGTGTGTAGGCTCCAGTACCAGGCTAGTGAGTAGGCTCCAGTACCAGGCTCGTGTGTAGGCTCCAGTACCAGCTGGTGTGTAGGCTCCAGTACCAGGCTAGTGTGTAGGCTCCAGTACCAGGCTATTGTGTAGGCTCCAGTACCAGGTTAGTGTGTAGGCTCCAGTACCAGGCTGGTGTCTAGTCTCCAGTACCAGGCTGGTGTGTAGGCTCCAGTACCAGGCTAGTGTGTAGTCTCCACTACCAGGCTGGTGTGTAGGCTCCAGTACCAGTCTGGTGTGTAGCCTCCAGTACCAGGCTAGTGTGTAGGCTCCAGTACCAGGCTAGTGAGTAGGCTCCATTACAAGGCTAGTGTGTAGGCTCCTGTACCAGGCTGGTGTGTAGGCTCCTGTACAAGGCTAGTGATTAAGCTCCACTATCAGGTTGATGTGTAGGCTCCGCTACCAGGCTAGTGTGTAGGCTGCAGTACCAGGCTAGAGTGTAGGCTCCAGTACCAGGCTAGTGAGTAGGCTCCAGTACAGGCTAGTGTGTAGGCTCCAGTACCAGGCTGGTGTGTAGGCTGCACTACCTAGCTAGTGTGTAGGCTCCAGTAGCAGGCTAGTGTGTAGGCTCCAGTACCAGCCTAGTGAGTAGGCTTCAGTACCAGGTTAGTGTGTAGGCTCCTGTACCAGGCTGGTGTGTAGGCTCCAGTACCAGGCTAGTGTGTAGGCTCCACTACCAGGCTGGTGTGTAGGCTCCACTACCAGGTTGGTGTGTAGGCTCCCCTACCACTCTGGTGTGTAGGCTCCACTACCAGGCTGGTGTGTAGGTTCCAGTACCTGGTTGGTGTGCAGGCTCCACTTCCAGGCTGGTGTGTAGGCTCCAGTACCAGGCTGGTGTGTAGGCTCCAGTACCAGGCTGGTGTGTAGGCTCCAGTACCAGGTTGGTGTGTAGGTTCCAGTACCAGGCTGGTGTGTAGACTCCACTACGAAGTTGGTGTGTAGGCTCCAGTACCAGGCTGGTGTGTAGGCTTCAGTAACAGGTTGGTGTGTAGGCTCCACTACCAGGCTGGTGTGTAGGCTCCACTACCAGGCTGGTGTGTAGGCTCCTGTACAAGGCTTGTGTGTAGGCTCCACTACCAGGCCGGTGTGTAGGCTCCAGTACCAGGCTGGTGTGTAGGTTCCAGTACCAGGCTGGAGTGTAGGCTCCAGTATCTGGCTTATGTGTAAATCCAGAACCAGGCTGGTGTGTAGGCTCTAGTATCAGGCTGGTGTGTAGGCTTCAGTACCAGGCTGGTGTGTAGGTTCCAGTACCAGGTTGGTGTGTAGGCTCCACTACCATGTTGGTGTGTAGGCTCCAGTACCAGGCTGGTGTGTAGGCTTCAGTACCAGGCTGATGTGTAGGCTCCACTACCAGGCTGGTGTGTAGGCTCCAGTACCAGGCTGGTGTGTAGGCTCCACTACCAGGTTGGTGTGTAGGTTCCAGTACCAGGCTGGTGTGTAGGTTCCAGTACCAGGCTGGTGTGCAGGCTTCACTACCAAGTTGGTGTGTAGGCTCCAGTACCAGGCTGGTGTGTAGGCTCCAGTACCTGGCTGGTGTGTAGGCCCCAGTACCAGGCTGGTGTGTAGGCTTCAGTACCAGGCTGGTGTGTAGGCTCCAGTACCAGGCTGGTGTGTAGGCTCCAGTGCGAGGTTGGTGTGTAGGCTCCAGTACCATGCTGGTGTGTAGGCTCCAGTACTAGGCTGGTGTGTAGGCTCCAGTACCAGGCTGGTGTGTAGGCTCCAGTGCGAGGTTGGTGTGTAGGCTCCAGTACCATGCTGGTGTGTAGGCTCCAGTACCAGGCTGGTGTGTAGGCTCCACTACCAAGTTGGTGTGAAGGCTCCAGTACCAGGCTGGTGTGTAGGCTCCAGTACCAGGCTGGTGTGTAGGCTTCAGTACCAGGCTGGTGTGTAGGCTCCAGTACCAGGCTGGTGTGTAGGCTCCAGTGCGAGGTTGGTGTGTAGGCTCCAGTACCATGCTGGTGTGTAGGCTCCAGTACCTGGCTTGTGTAAATCCAGAACCAGACTGGTGTGTAGGCTCCAGTATCAGGCTGGTGTGTAGGCCTCAGTACCAGGCTGTCGTGTAGGCTCCAGTACCAGGCTGGTGTGTAGGCTTCAGTACCAGACTGGTGTGTAGGCTCCAGTACTAGGCTGGTGTGTAAACTCCAGTACCAGGCTGGTGTGTAGGCTCCAGTACCTGGCTGGTGTGTAGGCTCCACTACCTGGCTGGTGTGTAGGCTCCAGTACCAGGCTGGTGTGAAGGCTCCAGTACCAGGCTGGTGTGTAGCCTCCAGTACCTGGCTGGTGTGTAGGCTCCAGTATCAGGCTGGTGTGTAGGCTCCACTACCAGGCAGGTGTGTAGGCTCCATTACCGGGCTGGTGTGTATGCTCCAGTACCAGGCTGGTGTGTAAGCTCCAGTACCAGGCTGGTGTGTAGCCTCCAGTACCAGGCTGGTGTGTAGGCTACAGTACAAGGCTGGTGTGTACGCTATAGTACCAGGCTGGTGTATAGGTTACAGTACCAGGCTGGTGTGTAGGCTACAGTACCAGGCTGGTGTGTAGGCTACAGTACCAGGCTGGTGTGTAGGCTACAGTACCAGGCTGGTGTGTAGGCTACAGTACCAGGCTGGTGTGTAGGCTACAGTACCAGGCTGGTGTGTAGGCTACAGTACCAGGCTGGTGTAGGCTACAGTACCAGGCTGGTGTGTAGGCTACAGTACCAGGCTGGTGTGTAGGCTACAGTACCAGGCTGGTGTGTAGGCTACAGTACCAGGCTGGTGTGTAGGCTACAGTACCAGGCTGGTGTGTAGGCTACAGTACCAGGCTGGTGTAGGCTACAGTACCAGGCTGGTGTGTAGGCTACAGTACCAGGCTGGTGTAGGCTACAGTACCAGGCTGGTGTGTAGGCTCCTGGAACAATCAGAATACAATGACTAATTCAGTCCTTTGTTTAAGTATTAGTGTTTTTTTGACTGTTGGAGCAGTCATGCAGTGTTAAGGACTCTCGTGCAGTTGATAGATCTTAAACTTAATCAACCAATCCATCCATTTCCCTCGAAATTTCTGTGGTGGAGAAACTTCTGAATTTCCAGGTTGCCAACCAGAGAGAGAGTTTGGTAGGGTTACCATGAACTGGGAGTCCCTGACCACTAGACCTTGTGGTCGCACCCAGGGAGGTCCTGAAAGAGTCTTTTGTGGTTCTGTAAGATGGCTTGGGACTGCTGTGTCCTGGGACACTGTCGGGACATGTGTCGCGGCCAGGCTTGTGGCTACTCCAGGTATTTTGAGGGGCTGCCTCGGCAAATGAGCGGTAGTTTTACTGGGCCGCCACTCTGATGCCACTGTAGGTATGCTGTTCTCCAGTCGCCAATTCCTATTTTCCAGTGGTCCCTCTGACTCCTTATTCTCTCTTCGTCTCTAAATTCCTGTCGTCAAGTTGTTCCTCCACTCTTTCTTCCATTTCCTCTCCGCTTCTTCGTCTAACTTTCCGTCCGCTTGTCTTAGTCCCTCTCTCCACGTCCTTATTCCTCAGCTCTCTGGGTCTATTATTCTGTTCAGTCTTCCTCTACGGTACTTCTACCGTAACACAGATGATAAACGAGACACTTGTGGAACATTTGGGTATTTATATTCTAGAAGCGTTTCGCCAGCCAGTGGCTTCTTCAGTCCAATGCAGAGAAAGGTGAAAAATGAGGAGACGTTTGAGGCAATCAGTCCTTCAGCTTTAGTTGTGTTCAGTCCATCAATCTTGATAAAAGTGCAGCATATCCGAGAAGATGCGGCTTATATACTGCTGAGAGATGACGTGAGGCAGTGGCAGGCGGAGTCACCACTGGACAAAACCGCTAGTGTCTGTAGGTCAGACAAGTTTTGCAGAAATCCCTGCATCATTCCAACCTTAACACAGAGGGTTCGATTCCCTTATTGCAACTATAGACGATAAATTATAGTCATTGACCAGGCCCGGTGGCCTAGTGGCTAAAGCTTCCGCTTCACACACGGAGGGCCCGGGTTCGATTCCCGGCGGGTGGAAACATTTCGACACGTTTCCTTACACCTGTTGTCCTGTTCACCTAGCAGCAAATAGGTACCTGGGTGTTAGTCGACTGGTGTGGGTCGCATCCTGGGGGACAAGATTAAGGACCCCAATGGAAATAAGTTAGACAGTCCTCGATGACGCACTGACTTTCTTGGGTTATCCTGGGTGGCTAACCCTCCGGGGTTAAAAATCCGAACGAAATCTTATCTTATCTTCTTAATAAACACTGGTGGTGACAAGAGTACTCGCAGGGTCTCCCTGGACTCTGATCTGGCAAGACGCTACGTCTGGGAGCACAGTTTTTGAGCCCTCGGCTCACAACCGGGGGAGTCTGGATTCGAATTCGAGGGAGGGGGGAGGCGACTGGGCAAACTTCCTTCCATCTAGTGTTGTGCCTGGTCACCTTGCAGTACATAGGTACCTGGGAATTAGTAATATTGTTGTGGGTGGCATCCTGGGGAGGAGGACATGGGGACCCTCAGTGGAAATAAATCACAGTCACTGCAGTTACTACCACAATCACCGCAGTTACTACCACAATCACCGCAGTTACTACCACAATCACCGCAGTTACTACCACAATCACCGCAGTTACTACCACAATCACCGCAGTTACTACCACAATCACCGCAGTTACTACCACAATCACCGCAGTTACTACCACAATCACCGCAGTTACTACCACAATCACCGCAGTTACTACCACAATCACCGCAGTTACTACCACAATCACCGCAGTTACTACCACAATCACCGCAGTTACTACCACAATCACCGCAGTTACTACCACAATCACCGCAGTTACTACCACAATCACCGCAGTTACTACCACAATCACCGCAGTTACTACCACAATCACCGCAGTTACTACCACAATCACCGCAGTTACTACCACAATCACCGCAGTTACTACCACAATCACCGCAGTTACTACCACAATCACCGCAGTTACTACCACAATCACCGCAGCTACCACCACAATCACCACAGTTACCACCACAATCACCGCAGCTACTACCACAATCACCGCAGTTACTACCACAATCACCGCAGTTACTACCACAATCACCGCAGTTACTACCACAATCACCGCAGTTACTACCACAATCACCGCAGTTACTACCACAATCACCGCAGTTACCACCACAACCACCGCAGCTACCATCACAATCACCACAGTTACCACCACAATCACCGCAATCACCGCAGTTACCACCACAATCACTGCAGCTACCACCACAATCACCGCAGCTACCACCACAATCACCGCAGTTACCACCACAATCACCGCAGCTACCACCACAATCACCGCAGTTACCACCACAATCATTGCAGTTACCACCACAATCACCACAGTTACCACCACAATCACCGCAGTTACCACCACAATCACCACAGTTACCACCACAATCACCACAGTTACCACCACAATCACCACAGTTACCACCACGATCACCACAGTTACCACCACAATCACTACAGTTACCACCACAATCACCGCAGTTACCACCACAATCACCACAGTTACCACCACAATCACCACAGTTACCACCACAATCACCACAGTTACCACCACAATCACCACAGTTACCACCACAATCACCACAGTTACCACCACAATCACCACAGTTACCACCACAATCACCACAGTTACCACCACAATCACCACAGTTACCACCACAATCACCGCAGTTACCACCACAATCACCGCAGCTACCACCACAATCACCACAGTTACCACCACAATCAATACACTTACCACCACAATCACCACAGTTACCACCACAATCACCACAGTTACCACCACGATCACCGCAGTTACCACCATAATCACCACAGTTACCACCACGATCACCACAGTTATCACCACAATCACCACAGTTACCACCACAATCACCACAGTTACCACCACGATCAGCACAGTTACCACCACAATCACCACAGTTACCACCACAATCACCACAGTTACCACCACAATCACCACAGTTACCACCTCGATCACCACAGTTACCACCACAATCACCACAGTTACCACCACAATCACCGCAGTTACCACCACAATCACCGCAGTTACCACCACAATCACCACAGTTACCACCACAATCACCACAGTTACCACCACAATCACCACAGTTACCACCACAATCACCACAGTTACCACCACAATCACCGCAGTTACCACCACAAGCACCACAGTTACCAGCACAATCACCAGTTACCACCACGATCACCACAGTTACCACCACAATCACCACAGTTACCACCACAATCACCACAGTTACCACCACAATCACCACAGTTACCACCACGATCACCACAGTTACCACCACAATCACCACAGTTACCACAACAATCATCACAGTTGCCACCACAATCACCACTGTTACCACCACAATCACTACAGTTACCACTACAATCACCGCAGTTACCACCACAATCACCACATTTACCACCACAATCACCACAGTTACCACCACAATCATCACAGTTGCCACCACAATCACCACAGTTACCACCACAATCACTACAGTTACCACCACAATCACCGCAGTTACCACCACGATCACCACAGTTGCCACTACAATCACCATAGTTACCACCACAATCACCGCAGTTACCACCACGATCACCACAGTTAACACCACAATCACCACAGTTACAACCACAATCACCACAGTTACCACCACAATCACTACATTTACCACCACAATCACCGCAGTTACCACCACGATCACCACAGTTTCCACCACAATCACCGCAGTTACCACCACAATCACCACAGTTACCACCACGATCACCACAGCTACCACCACACTCACCACAGTTACCACCACAATCACCACAGTTACCACCACAATCACCACAGTTACCACCACAATCACCGCAGTTACCACCACAATCACCACAGTTACCACCACAATCACCACAGTTACCACCACAATCACCACAGTTACCACCACAATTACCACAGTTACCACCACAATCACCACAGTTACCACCACAAGCACCACAGTTACCACCACAATCACCACAGTTACCACCACAATCACCACAATTACCACCACAATCATAACAGTTACCACCACAATCATCACAGTTACCACCACAATCATCACAGTTGCCACCACAATCACCACAGTTACCACCACAATCACTACAGTTACCACCACAATCACCGCAGTTACCACCACAATCACCACAGTTACCACCACAATCACCACAGTTACCACCACAATCATCACAGTTGCCACCACAATCACCACAGTTACCACCACAATCACTACAGTTACCACCACAATCACCGCAGTTACCACCACGATCACCACAGTTACCACCACAATCACCACAGTTACCACCACAATCATCACAGTTGCCACCACAATCACCACAGTTTCCACCACAATCACTACAGTTACCACCACAATCACCACAGTTACCACCACAATCACCACAGTTACCACCCCAATCACCACAGTTACCACCACAATCATCACAGTTGCCACCACAATCACCACAGTTACCACCACAATCACTACAATTACCACCACAATCACCACAGTTACCACCACAATCACCACAGATACCACCACAATCATCACAGTTGCCACGACAATCACCACAGTTACCACCACAATCACTACAGTTACCACCACAATCACCGCAATTACCACCACGATCACCACAGTTACCACCACAATCACCACAGTTACCACCACAATCATCACAGTTGCCACCACAATCACCACAGTTACCTCCACAATCACTACAGTTACCACCACAATCACAGCAGTTACCACCACAATCACCACAGTTACCACCACAATCACCACAGTTGCCACCACAATCATCACAGTTGCCACCACAATCACCACAGTTACCACCACAATCACTACAGTTACCACCACAATCATTGCAGTTACCACCACAATCACCGCAGTTACCACCACAATCACCACAGTTACCACCACAATCACCACAGTTACCACCACAATCATCACAGTTCCCACCACAATCACCACAGTTACCACCACAATCACTACAGTTGCCACCACAATCACCGCAGTTACCACCACAAGCACCACAGTTACCACCACAATCACCGCAGTTACCACCACAATCACCACAGTTACCACCACAATCACCACAGTTACCACCACAATCACCACAGTTACCACCACAATCACCGCAGTTACCACCACAATCACCACAATTACCACCACAATCACCGCAGTTACCACCACAATCACCACAGTTACCACCACAATCACCACAGTTACCACCACAATCACCACAGTTACCACCACAATCACCACAATTATCACCACAATCACCGCAGTTACCACCACAATCACCACAGTTACCACCACAATCACCACAGTTACCACCACAATCACCACAATTATCACCACAATCACCGCAGTTACCACCACAATCACCACAGTTACCACCACAATCACCGCAGTTACCACCACAATCATTGCAGTTACCACCACAATCACCACAGTTACCACCACAATCACCGCAGTTACCACCACAATCACCACAGTTACCACCACAATCACCACAGTTACCACCACAATCACCACAGTTACCACCACAATCACCACAATTATCACCACAATCACCACAGTTACCACCACAATCACCACAATTACCACCACAATCACCACAGTTACCACCACAATCACCGCAGTTACCACCACAATCACCACAGTTATCACCACAATCACCACAATTACCACCACAATCACCACAGTTACCACCACAATCACCGCAGTTACCACCACAATCACCACAGTTACCACCACAATCACCACAGTTACCACCACAATCACCACAGTTACCACCACAATCACCACAGTTACCACCACAATCACCACAGTTACCACCACAATCACCACAATTACCACCACAATCACCACAGTTACCACCACAATCACAATCACCACAGCTACCACCACAATCACCGCAGCTACCACCACAATCACCGCAGTTACCACCACAATCACCACAGTTACCACCACAATCACCGCAGTTACCACCACAATCATTGCAGTTACCACCACAATCACCACAGTTACCACCACAATCACCGCAGTTACCACCACAATCACCACAGTTACCACCACAATCACCACAGTTACCACCACAATCACCACAATTACCACCACAATCACCACAGTTACCACCACAATCACCACAATTACCACCACAATCACCACAGTTACCACCACAATCACCGCAGTTACCACCACAATCACCACAGTTATCACCACAATCACCACAACTACCACCACCAGCAGCAGCAGCAAGAAACATCTCCATCAGCAGTTATCTGATGCAGTAAGTCAGAGAGTGTCAGGTGCAGCAGGTGAAGGTGGCTGATAACAGCAGATAGGTCAGCAGTGATGCTTCACCTGCTCACTCTAACTCGCTCACTCTTTCCCCCTCACTTTCTCTTCCTTCCTTCCTTAATTCCTTCCTTCCTTTCTCCCTCCTATTTTTCCCCTTACTCATATGTCCAGTCATTTATGTCAGTGTCACCTCACAACACTCACCTCACAACACTCACCTCAGAACACTCACCTCACAGCACTCACCTCACAACACTCACCTCACAACACTCACCTCACAACACTCACCTCACATCACACACCTCACAACACTCACCTCACAACACTCACCTCACAACACTCACCTCACAACACTCACCTCACAACACTCACCTCACAACACTCACCTCACAACACTCACCTCACACCCTCACATCACACACCTCACAATACTCACCTCACAACACTCACCTCACAACACTCACCTCACAACACTCACCTCACAACACTCACCTCACAACACTCACCTCACAACACTCACCTCACAACACTCACCTCACAACACTCACCTCACAACACTCACCTCACACCCCTCACATCACTCACCTCACAACACTCACCTCACAACACTCACCTCACAACACTCACCTCACAACACTCACCTCACAACACTCACCTCACAACACTCACCTCACAACACTCACCTCACAACACTCACCTCACAACACTCACCTCACAACACTCACCTCACAACACTCACCTCACAACACTCACCTCACAACACTCACCTCACAACACTCACCTCACAACACTCACCTCACAACACTCACCTCACAACACTCACCTCATATCACTCACCTCACAACATTCACCTCACAACACTCACCTCACAACACTCACCTCACAACACTCACCTCACAACACTCACCTCACAACACTCACCTCACAACACTCGCCTCACAACACTCACCTCACAACACTCACCTTATAGCACTCGCCTCACAGCACTCACCTCACAACACTCACCTCACAACACTCACCTCACAACACTTACCTCACAACACTCACCTCACAACACTCACCTCACAACACTCACCTCACAACACTCATCTCATAGCACTCACCTCGCAACACTCACCTCACAACACTCACCTCACAACACTCACCTCACAACACTCATCTCATAGCACTCACCTCACAACACTCACCTCACAACACTCACCTCACAACACTTACCTCACAACACTCACCTCACAACACTCACCTCACAACACTCACCTCACAACACTCATCTCATAGCACTCACCACAACAACACTCCCCACAACAACCTCATCTCATAGCACTCACCTCACAACACTCACCTCACAACACTCACCTCGCAACACTCACCTCACAACACTCACCTCACAACACTCACCTCACAACACTCACCTCACAACACTCACCTCACAAACACATCTCCTTCGGGATAATAAATCCTCGTTGGTGACAGGATTTACGTCCCTCCCTGTGTCCAGCTGGGAAGGATTAAATCCCTCTAGTTGGGGTAGGGGGAGGGAGATGGGGAGGGGGCGGTGGCAGGAGGGTCTAATAGGTGTGAGACGCGTATGTTGGGGAGTAGGCGGGGGTGAGGTAGTCTCTCTCTCTCTCTCTCTCTCTCTCTCTCTCTCTCTCTCTCTCTCTCTCTCTCTCTCTCTCACTCTCTCTCTCTCTCTCTCTCTCTCTCTCTCTCTCTCTCTCTCTCTTTCTTTTCCCCAACATCATCTCTGAGAGAGGCTCACATCAGTCCACACAAACCATATATGTAGCATCAACAGTGTGTGTGGACGACATGTGTCAGAGGTGCCATAGAGTCACCAGCACCCGTGTGGAGCCCACACCTGGTGAAGTTGGTTCAGGAACCTGCTGAGACGAACCAGCTGTGAGCAGTGGCTCAAGGAAGCAAAACCTGACCAACCTGGAGGAGAGGATGATCAGGGGAGACATGACTGCGACGTACAAGATGCCGAGAGGATTCAAAGAAGCTGTGACGGGGCTGTGACTGACCAGTGACGGGGCAGTGACGGAGCAGTGACGGAGCAGTGACAGGGCAATGACGGGTCTGGTTCTCACGCAGTGAACAATGTTGGTGTCGCCACTGACTGACTGACTGACTGACTGACTGACTGACTGACTGCCCTCCACACATTGTAATTTAGATCGGTTACCTTCCACTGAAATGTAACTAATATTAATTTCTCTCTCTCTCTCTCTCTCTCTCTCTCTCTCTCTCTCTCTCTCTCTCTCTCTCTCTCTCTCTCTCTCTCTCTCACTCTCTCTCTCTCTCTCTCTCTCTCTCTCTCTCTCTCTCTCTCTCTCTCTCTCTCTCTCACTCTCTCTCTCTCTCTCTCTCTCTCTCTCTCTCTCTCTCTCTCTCTCTCTCTCTCTCTCTCTCCACTCATTGTAAGGCGCCATACCTTCACTACCTACTTTTGATATACCCTTGACGAATTCCGAGAGTTTTGCTACTCCCGGAGCCCGGTCCTGGGCCAGGCTTGTCTGGCGCTAGCCTGGTCAACCAGGTTGCTGCTGCCCCCCATTATCTATCACAGCCTGGTTGATCTGGCACCTGGTGGAGGTACTTGTCCAGTTTCCTCTTGATAACTTCTACACTTGTTCCAGCAGTGTTTCTGTTGAGATGTTCAATCTGAGACCACGGATGTTGATGCAATGTTTCCTTATTGTGTCCACCGTGCCTCTGTTTCTCACTGGGTATATTTTACACTTCTTCCCATATCTATCATCCAGTATGTTGTTATGACAGTATGTAGATTTGGGACAAGGCTCTCAAGTATCTTCCAGGTATATATATCTTTCTCTCCTCCGCTCCTATATTTAGAACTTTGAGGCGTTCTCAGTAATTTAAATGTTTCACTGGCTCTATGTAGGCTGTAAATGATCTCTGTATTTGTCCCAGCTCCCCTGACCTGAACGAGGCCGTCAACACTCAACACTTTGCGGGAAAGCACAAGCGAGTTGCAAGTGTCACAACTGGCACTAGTTCTCATTATCCACCCCGTCATCTTCCTGGCTGTCGTACTATTTGACTTATTTTGTTCTTTGAAAGAAAGATCAGCAGCATAATTACTCCCAGGTCTTTCTTGTGTTTTGTAGACAGTGTCTGTCTTGAGTTCTTCGTTCTTCCCACATCTCAGCAGTTGGAACTTATCACCACTGAACGTCATATTATTCTCCACTGCTCACTGAGAAACACTGCTTAATATCTTCCTGCAAATTTTCCGTGTATTCTACCGAGGTGATTTTCGTGCTTATTTTGGTATCATCTATGAATGATGATGAACTGTGGTAAGTGTTTAATCAGTGTCAACTATGATGATAAACAGTAGAGGTACCAGCAGAGTGCCTTGTGATACCGAGCTTTTTACCTCGCTAATGTTGAACAGTATTGTGTTTATCAGCACTCTTTGTGTTCTGTTTGTCAGGGAGTTGAATAGACATTATCCTACTTTTCCCCTTAAACACATTTCTATCACTTTGTGTGTAATCCTCTTGTGATCAAGTTTGTGAAACGCCTTTGTAAATTCCTTCTCCGTAATTCTGTCATAGTGGTTTAGCAGTTGTGATGAACATGATCTCTCTGTGACTGGCAAGAAAGACACAAATGCAACAGTTAGGTATCTTGATTCCGAAACGTTTCGCCTACACAGTAGGCTTCTTCAGTCGAATACAGAAGAGACAGAAGAGGCAGTAGAGAGACGTAAAGACGATGCACGAGTCCGGTCCAGGCGCTGAGTGTTGCAGTATATTTTCAATATCCTTTTCAAATGCTACGGGATTAGCGTTCATGTCAGTTACATTATGTGAGGGACATGCCAGCTCCACCCTGCTGTCACTGTCTGGCTGGCTCAACACCGATTTTTGCTTTCTAGTTATCGTCAATGCATGAACCTCCTGTGATCAAGGGTTCAGTTCTACTGGTAGTTCTTAACTCGGTTTATGCACATATGTGTGTGTACAGATATGTTGGTGTTGCTTGTAGTATCCTGGATGGGTTGTTGTTGCCTCTGTGCTCCTTCTGTCTGGTACGACGTCTTGAGTTTTGGTTCTGCCACAGTAATCTCCGGGCTGTGATTTACTTTCTCTGCTGGTTCCATGGTAGTTTTGTCTCAGTCACTTCTGTGGTTATTAAAGTTAAATTTACGTAGCATTTCTTCACAATGTACCGCTGAGTATAAGGTGACGTTCCTTTACTAGGTACCACTGAGTATAAGGTGACGTTCCTTTACTAGGTACCACTGAGTATAAGGTGACGTTCCTTCACAAGGTACCACTGAGTATAAGGTGACGTTCCTTCACAAGGTACCACTGAGTATAAGGTGACGTTCCTTACAGGTACCACTGAGTATAAGGTGACGTTCCTTCTGAGGTACCACTGAGTATAAGGTGACGTTCCTTCACAGGTACCACTGAGTATAAGGTGACATTCCTTCACTAGGTACCACTGAGTATAAGGTGACATTCCTTCACAAGGTACCACTGAGTATAAGGTGACGTTCCATCACAAGGTACCACTGAGTATAAGGTGACGTTCCTTCACAAGGTACCACTGAATTATAAAGGTGACGTTCCTTTACTAGGTACCACTGAGTATAAGGTGACGTTCCTTCACAAGGTACCACTGAGTATAAGGTGACGTTCCTTCACAAGGTACCACTGAGTATAAGGTGACGTTCCTTCACAAGGTACCACTGAGTATAAGGTGACGTTCCTTCACAAGGTACCACTGAGTATAAGGTGACGTTCCTTCACAAGGTACCACTGAGTATAAGGTGACGTTCCTTCACAAGGTACCACTGAGTATAAGGTGACGTTCCTTCACAAGGTACCACTGAGTATAAGGTGACGTTCCTTCACAAGGTACCACTGAGTATAAGGTGACGTTCCTTCATAAGGTACCACTGAGTATAAGGTGACGTTCCTTCACAAGGTACCACTGAGTATAAGATGACGTTCCTTCACAAGGTACCACTGAGTATAAGGTGACATTCCTTCACTAGGTACCACTGAGTATAAGGTGACGTTCCTTCACAAGGTACCACTGAGTATAAGGTGACATTCCTTCACAAGGTACCACTGAGTATAAGGTGACATTCCTTCACTAGGTACCACTGAGTATAAGGTGACATTCCTTCACTAGGTACCACTGAGTATAAGGTGACGTTCCTTCACAAGGTACCACTGAGTATAAGGTGACATTCCTTCACAAGGTACCACTGAGTATAAGGTGACATTCCTTCACAAGGTACCACTGAGTATAAGGTGACATTCCTTCACAAGGTACCACTGAGTACAAGGTAACATTCCTTCACTAGGTACCACTGAGTATAAGGTGACGTTCCTTCACAAGGTACCACTGAGTATAAGGTGACATTCCTTCACAAGGTACCACTGAGTATAAGGTGACATTCCTTCTAAAGGGTACCACTAGTATAAAGGTGACATTCCTTCTACAAGTACCACTGTACAAGGTAACATTCCTTCACTAGGTACCACTGATACAAGGTAACATTCCTTCACTAGGTACCACTGAGTATAAGGTAACATTCCTTCACTAGGTACCACTGAGTACAAGTAACATTCCTTCACTAGGTACCACTGAGTATAAGGTGACATTCCTTCACTAGGTACCACTGAGGGTACAAGGTAACATTCCTTCACTAGGTACCACTGAGTATAAGTAACATTCCTTCACTAGGTACCACTGTATAAGGTGACATTCCTTCACTAGGTACCACTGAGTACAAGGTAACATTCCTTCACTAGGTACCACTGAGTATAAGGTAACATTCCTTCACTAGGTACCACTGAGTATAAGGTGACATTCCTTCACAAGGTACCACTGAGTACAAGGTAACATTCCTTCACTAGGTACCACTGAGTACAAGGTAACATTCCTTCACTAGGTACCACTGAGTATAAGGTAACATTCCTTCACTAGGTACCACTGAGTACAAGGTAACATTCCTTCACTAGGTACCACTGAGTATAAGGTGACATTCCTTCACTAGGTACCACTGAGTACAAGGTAACATTCCTTCACTAGGTACCACTGAGTATAAGGTAACATTCCTTCACTAGGTACCACTGAGTATAAGGTGACATTCCTTCACTAGGTACCACTGAGTACAAGGTAACATTCCTTCACTAGGTACCACTGAGTATAAGGTAACATTCCTTCACTAGGTACCACTGAGTATAAGGTGACATTCCTTCACTAGGTACCACTGAGTACAAGGTAACATTCCTTCACTAGGTACCACTGAGTATAAGGTGACATTCCTTCACAAGGTACCACTGAGTACAAGGTAACATTCCTTCACTAGGTACCACTGAGTATAAGGTAACATTCCTTCACTAGGTACCACTGAGTACAAGGTAACATTCCTTCACTAGGTACCACTGAGTACAAGGTAACATTCCTTCACTAGGTACCACTGAGTATAAGGTGACATTCCTTCACAAGGTACCACTGAGTACAAGGTAACATTCCTTCACTAGGTACCACTGAGTACAAGGTAACATTCCTTCACTAGGTACCACTGAGTACAAGGTAACATTCCTTCACTAGGTACCACTGAGTATAAGGTGACATTCCTTCACAAGGTACCACTGAGTACAAGGTAACATTCCTTCACTAGGTACCACTGAGTACAAGGTAACATTCCTTCACTATGTACCACTGAGTACAAGGTAACATTCCTTCACTAGGTACCACTGAGTATAAGGTGACATTCCTTCACAAGGTACCACTGAGTACAAGGTAACATTCCTTCACTAGGTACCACTGAGTACAAGGTAACATTCCTTCACTAGGTACCACTGAGTATAAGGTGACGTTCCTTCACTAGGTACCACTGAGAACAAGGTAACATTCCTTCACTAGGTACCACTGGGTACAAGGTAACATTCCTTCACTAGGTACCACTGGGTACAAGGTAACATTCCTTCACTAGGTACCACTGAGTATAAGGTGACGTTCCTTCACTAGGTACCACTGGGTACAAGGTAACATTCCTTCACTAGGTACCACTGGGTGCAAAGGTAACATTCCTTCACTAGGTACCACTGAGTACAAGGTAACATTCCTTCACTAGGTACCACTGAGTACAAGGTAACATTCATTCACTGGTACCACTGGGTACAGAGGTAACATTCCTTCACTAGGTACCACTAGTACAAGGTAACATTCCTTCACTAGGTACCACTGAGTACAAGGTAACATTCCTTCACTAGGTACCACTGGGTACAAGGTAACATTCCTTCACTAGGTACCACTGGGTACAAGGTAACATTCCTTCACTAGGTACCACTGAGTACAAGGTAACATTCCTTCACTAGGTACCACTGGGTACAAGGTAACATTCCTTCACTAGGTACCACTGGGTACAAGGTAACATTCCTTCACTAGGTACCACTGAGTATAAGGTGACGTTCCTTCACTAGGTACCACTGAGTACAAGGTAACATTCCTTCACTAGGTACCACTGGGTACAAGGTAACATTCCTTCACTAGGTACCACTGAGTACAAGGTAACATTCCTTCACTAGGTACCACTGAGTACAAGGTAACATTCCTTCACTAGGTACCACTGAGTACAAGGTAACATTCCTTCACAAGGTACCACTGGGTACAAGGTAACATTCCTTCACAAGGTACCACTGGGTCAGAAGGTAACATTCCTTCACAAGAGGTACCACTGAGTACAAGGTAACATTCCTTCACAAGGTACCACTGGGTACAAGGTAACATTCCTTCACTAGGTACCACTGGGTACAAGGTAACATTCCTTCACAAGGTACCACTGGGTACAAGGTAACATTCCTTCACAAGGTACCACTGGGTACAAGGTAACATTCCTTCACTAGGTACCACTGGGTACAAGGTAACATTCCTTCACAAGGTACCACTGGGTACAAGGTAACATTCCTTCACAAGGTACCACTGGGTACAAGGTAACATTCCTTCACTATGTACCACTGGGTACAAGGTAACATTCCTTCACAAGGTACCACTGGGTACAAGGTAACATTCCTTCTCAAGATTTACCACTGGGTACAAGGTAACATTCCTTCACTAGGTACCACTGGGTACAAGGTAACATTCCTTCACAAGGTACCACTGGGTACAAGGTAACATTCCTTCACAAGGTACCACTGGGTGCAAGGTAACATTCCTTCACTAGGTACCACTGGGTGCAAGGTAACATTCTTACAAGGTACCACTGAGTACAAGGTAACATTCCTTCACAAGGTACCACTGGGTACAAGGTAACATTCCTTCACTAGGTACCACTGGGTACAAGGTAACATTCCTTCACAAGGTACCACTGGGTACAAGGTAACATTCCTTCACAAGGTACCACTGGGTACAAGGTAACATTCCTTCACTAGGTACCACTGGGTACAAGGTAACATTCCTTCACAAGGTACCACTGGGTACAAGGTAACATTCCTTCACAAGGTACCACTGGGTACAAGGTAACATTCCTTCACAAGGTACCACTGGGTACAAGGTAACATTCCTTCACAAGGTACCACTGGGTACAAGGTAACATTCCTTCTCAGTACCACTGGGTACAAGGTAACATTCCTTCACTAGGTACCACTGGGTACAGGTAACATTCCTTCACAAGGTACCACTGGGTACAAGTAACATTCCTTCACTAGGTACCACTGGGTACAAGGTAACATTCCTTCACTAGGTACCACTGGGTACAAGGTAACATTCCTTCACAAAGGTACCACTGGGTACAAGGTAACATTCCTTCACAAGGGTACCACTGAGTACAAGGTAACATTCCTTCACAAGGTACCACTGGGTACAAGGTAACATTCCTTCACAAGGTACCACTGGGTACAAGGTAACATTCCTTCACAAGGTACCACTGGGTACAAGGTAACATTCCTTCACAAGGTACCACTGGGTACAAGGTAACATTCCTTCACAAGGTACCACTGAGTACAAGGTAACATTCCTTCACAAGGTACCACTGGGTACAAGGTAACATTCCTTCACTATACCTGACTGGGTACAAGGTAACATTCCTTCACAAGGTACCACTGGGTACAAGGTAACATTCCATTCAGTACCACTGAGTACAGGTAGCATTCCTTCACAAAGGTACCACTGGGTACAAGGTAACATTCCTTCACAAGGTACCACTGGGTACAAGGTAACATTCCTTCACAAGGTACCACTGAGTACAAGGTAACATTCCTTCACAAGGTACCACTGGGTACAAGGTAACATTCCTTCGCTAGGTACCACTGGGTACAAGGTAACATTCCTTCGCTAGGTACCACTGAGTACAAGGTAACATTCCTTCGCTAGGTACCACTGGGTACAAGGTAACATTCCTTCGCTAGGTACCACTGAGTACAAGGTAACATTCCTTCGCTAGGTACCACTGGGTACAAGGTAACATTCCTTCGCTAGGTACCACTGAGTACAAGGTAACATTCCTTCACAAGGTACCACTGAGTACAAGGTAACATTCCTTCACAAGGTACCACTGAGTACAAGGTAACATTCCTTCACAAGGTACCACTGAGTACAAGGTAACATTCCTTCGCTAGGTACCACTGGGTACAAGGTAACATACTATTGGTAAGATACTTCAGGTACAAAGAGAAAAAATATTTCCATTTTTACGTCTGTGATGAATGAGAAGACGTAAGTAGGAAGACGTAAGTAGGAAGACGTAAGTAGGAAGACGTAAGTAGGAAGACGTAAGTAAGTAGGAAGACGTAAGTAGGAAGACGTAAGTAGGAAGACGTAAGTAGGAAGACGTAAGTAGGAAGACGTAAGTAGGAAGACGTAAGTAAGTAGGAAGACGTAAGTAGGAAGACGTAAGTAGGAAGACGTAAGTAGGAAGACGTAAGTAAGTAGGAAGACGTAAGTAGGAAGACGTAAGTAGGAAGACGTAAGTAGGAAGACGTAAGTAAGTAGGAAGACGTAAGTAGGAAGACGTAAGTAGGAAGACGTAAGTAAGTAGGAAGACGTAAGTAGGAAGACGTAAGTAGGAAGACGTAAGTAGGAAGACGTAAGTAGGAAGACGTAAGTAGGAAGACGTAAGTAGGAAGACGTAAGTAGGAAGACGTAAGTAGGAAGACGTAAGTAGGAAGACGTAAGTAGGAAGAAAGGAGAGGGAATAGAGAGGGTTTATTCTGGTGTTCCCATTCCCCTAGCCTCCGTCCCCTAGCCTCTGTCCCTTAGCCTCCGTCCCCTAGCCTCTGTCCCTTAGCCTCCGTCCCCTAGCCTCTGTCCCTTAGCCTCCGTCCCCTAGCCTCTGTCCCTTAGCCTCCGTCCCCTAGCCTCCGTCCCCTAGCCTCCGTCCCCTAGCCTCTGTCCCTTAGCCTCCGTCCCCTAGCCTCCGTCCCCTAGCCTCTGTCCCTCAGCCTCCGTCCCCTAGCCTCTGTCCCTTATCCTCCGTCCCCTAGCCTCCCTAGCCTCTGTCCCTTATCCTCCGTCCCCTAACCTCCGTCCCCTAGCCTCCGTCCCCTAGCCTCTGTCCCTTAGCCTCCGTCCCTTAGCCTCCGTCCCCTAGCCTCCGTCCCCTAGCCTCCGTCCCCTAGCCTCTGTCCCTTAGCCTCCGTCCCCTAGCCTCCGTCCCCTAGCCTCCGTCCCCTAGCCTCCGTCCCCTAGCCTCCGTCCCCTAGCCTCCGTCCCCTAGCCTCCGTCCCCTAGCCTCCGTCCCCTAGCCTCTGTCCCTTAGCCTCAGTCCCATAGCCACTGTCACTTAGCCTCCGTCCCCTAGCCTCCGTCCTCTAGCCTCCGTCCCCTAGCCTCTGTCCCATTAGCCTCCGTCCCCTAGCCTCCGTCCCTAGCCTCCGTCCCTAGCCTCCGTCC
This sequence comes from Cherax quadricarinatus, assembly GCF_038502225.1. Lineage (NCBI taxonomy): Eukaryota > Metazoa > Arthropoda > Malacostraca > Decapoda > Parastacidae > Cherax > Cherax quadricarinatus. The sequence goes on from NC_091299.1 coordinate 25,525,276, forward strand.
CCTAGCCTCCCGCCCCTTAGCCTCCGTCCCCTAGCCTCTGTCCCTTAGCCTCCGTCCCCTAGCCTCAGTCCCTTAGCCTCAAATCCCCTAGCCTCTGTCCCTTAGCCTCCGTCTCATAGCCTCCGTCCCCTAGCCTCCGTCCCCTAGCCTCCGCCCCTTAGCCTCCGTCCCCTAGCCTCCGTCCCCTAGCCTCCGCCCCATTAGCCTCCGTCCCTAGCCTCCGTCCCCTAGCCTCCGTCCCCTAGCCTCCGTCCCCTAGCCTCCGTCCCCTAGCCTCCGTCCCCTAGCCTCCGTCCCCTAGCCTCTGTCCCTTAGCCTCCGTCCCCTAGCCTCTGTCCCTCAGCCTCCGTCCCCTAGCCTCTGTCCCTTATCCTCCGTCCCCTAGCCTCCGTCCCCTAGCCTCTGTCCCTTAGCCTCCGTCCCCTAGCCTCTGTCCCTTAGCCTCCGTCCCCTAGCCTCTGTCCCTTAGCCTCCGTCCCCTAGCCTCTGTCCCTTAGCCTCCGTCCCCTAGCCTCCGTCCCCTAGCCTCCGTCCACTAGCCTCCGCCCCTTAGCCTCCGTCCCCTAGCCTCTGTCCCTTAGCCTCCGTCCCCTAGCCTCCGTCCCCTAGCCTCTGTCCCTTAGCCTCCGTCCCCTAGCCTCCGTCCCCTAGCCTCTGTCCCTTAGCCTCCGTCCCCTAGCCTCCGTCCCTTAGCCTCCGTCCCCTAGCCTCCGTCCCCTAGCCTCCATCCCCTAGCCTCCGTCCCTTAGCCTCCGTCCCCTAGCCTCCGTCCCTTAGCCTCCGTCCCCTAGCCTCCGTCCCCTAGCCTCCGTCCCCTAGCCTCCGTCCCCTAGCCTCCGTCCCATAGCCTCCGTCCCCTAGCCTCCGCCCCTAGCCTCCGTCCCCTAGCCTTCGTCCCCTAGCCTCCGTCCTCTAGCCTCCGTCCCCTAGCCTCCGTCCCCTAGCCTCCGCCCCTAGCCTCCGTCCTCTAGCCTCCGTCCCCTAGCCTCCGTCCCCTAACCTCCGTCCCATAGCCTCCGTCCTCTAGCCTCCGTCCCCTAGCCTCCGTCCCCTAACCTCCGTCCCATAGCCTCCGTCCTCTAGCCTCCGTCCCTTAGCCTCCGTCCCCTAGCCTCCGTCCCTTAGCCTCCGTCCCCTAGCCTCCGTCCCCTAGCCTCCGTCCCTTAGCCTCCGTAGTACCCCTTAGACTGGCCTTCCCTGGGCTGCCATCAGCCTAGTCTTCCTGTGATGAGTGTTGAGTGTCGGTGCTTCAATGTTTACATGTCTCTGAACTCTCTACCACTCCTCTTGTTGTTGTCAACGCTGAAGAATGTTGAGGAGGAGGTGGAGGAGTAGGAGCAGGTGGAGGAGTAGGAGGAGGTGGAGGAGTAGGTGGAGGAGTAGGAACAGGTGGAGGAGTAGGTGGAGGAGTAGGAGCAGGTGGAGGAGTAGGTGGAGGGAGTAGGGTAACAGGTGGAGGTAGGAGGAGGTGGAGGAGTAGGTGGAGGAGGGTAGGAACAGGTGGAGGGTAGGTGGAGGAGTAGGAGGGCAGGTGGAGGAGTAGGTGGAGGAGTAGGGAGCAGGTGGAGGAGTAGGAACAGGGTGGAGGAGGTAGGAGGGAGGTGGAGGAGTAGGTGGAGTAGGAACAGGTGGAGGTAGGAGGAGGTGGAGGAGAGGTGGAGGAGGTAGGAACAGGTGGAGGAGGGTAGGTGGAGGAGTAGGAGGGCAGGTGGAGGAGTAGGTGGAGGAGTAGGAACAGGTGGAGGTAGGAGGAGGTGGAGGAGTAGGTGGAGGAGTAGGGAACAGGTGGAGGTGAGGTGGAGGAGTAGGAGCAGGTGGAGGAGTAGGTGGAGGAGTAGGGCAGGTGGAGTAGGTGGAGGAGGTAGGGCAGGTGGAGGAGTAGGTGGAGGAGTAGGGCAGGTGGAGGGTAGGAGCAGGTGGAGGGGTAGGGAAGAGGTGGAGGAGTGAGTGGAGGGTAGGGAACAGGTGGAGGGAGGGTAGGAGCAGGTGGAGGAGTAGGTGGAGGAGTAGGAGCAGGTGGAGGAGTAGGAGCAGGTGGAGGAGTAGGAAGAGGTGGAGGAGTAGGTGGAGGAGTAGGAACAGGTGGAGGAGTAGGAACAGTTGGAGGAGTAGGAGGAGGTGGAGGAGTAGGTGGAGGAGTAGGAACAGGTGGAGGAGTAGGAGGAGGTGGAGGAGTAGGTGGAGGAGTAGGAAGAGGTGGAGGAGTAGGAACAGGTGGAGGAGTAGGAGCAGGTGGAGGAGTAGGTGGAGGAGTAGGAACAGGTGGAGGAGTAGGAGGAGGTGGAGGAGTAGGTGGAGGAGTAGGAAGAGGTGGAGGAGTAGGTGGAGGAGTAGGAGCAGGTGGAGGAGTAGGTGGAGGAGTAGGAGTAGGTGGAGGAGTAGGAACAGGTGGAGGAGTAGGTGGAGGAGTAGGAACAGGTGGAGGAGTAGGAGGAGGTGGAGGAGTAGGTGGAGGAGTAGGAACAGGTGGAGGAGTAGGTGGAGGAGTAGGAGCAGGTGGAGGAGTAGGTGGAGGAGTAGGAGCAGGTGGAGGAGTAGGAGGAGGTGGAGGAGTAGGTGGAGGAGTAGGAACAGGTGGAGGAGTAGGAAGAGGTGGAGGAGTAGGAACAGGTGGAGGGTACCTCCATCCCTCCCTCCATCCCTCCCTCCATCCCTCCCTCCATCCCTCCCTACATCCCTCCCGCCATCCCTCCCTCCATCCCTCCCTCCATCCCTCCATCCCTCCCTCCATCCCTCCCTCCATCACTCCCTCCATCCCTCCCTCCATCCTCCATCCTTCCTCCATCCCTCCCTCCATCCTCCATCCTTCCTCCATCCCTCCCTCCATCCTCCATCCCATCCGCCATCCCTCCCTCCATCCTCCATCCCTCCCTCCATCCCTCCCTCCATCCCTCCCTCCATCCCTCCCTCCATCTCTCCATCCATCCCTCCCTCCTTCCCTCCCTCCATCCCCCTCCCTCCATCCCTCCCTCCATCCCTCCCTCCATCCCTCCCTCCATCTCTCCCTCCATCTCTCCATCCCTCCCTCCATCCCTCCCTCCATCTCTCCATCCCTCCCTCCATCCCTCCCTCCATCCCTCCCTCCATCCCTCCCTCCATCCCTCCCTCCATCTCTCCCTCCATCCTCCTCCATCCCTCCCTCCATCCCTCCATCCCTCCTCCATCCCTCCATCTCTCCTCCCTCCATCCCTCCCTCCTCCCTCCTCTCCATCCCTCCCTCCATCCCTCCCTCCATCCCTCCCTCCATCCTCCATCCCTCCCTCCATCCCTCCCTCCATCGCTCCCTCCCTCCATCCCTCCATCTCTCCATCCCATCCCCCTCCATCCCTCCCTCCATCCCTCCCTCCATCCCTCCCTCCATCCCATCCTCCTCCCTCCATCCCTCCCTCCATCCCTCCCTCCATCGCTCCATACCTCCCTCCATCTCTCCATCCTCCTCCATCCCATCCCTCCCTCCTCCTCCATCCCTCCCTCCATCCCTCCCTCCTCCCTCCATCTCTCCATCCCTCCCTCCATCCCTCCCTCCATCTCTCCATCCCTCCATCCCTCCCTCCATCCCTCCCTCCATCCCTCCCTCCATCCTCCCTCCATCCCTCCCTCCATCCCTCCCTCCATCCTCCCTCCATCTCCTCCATCCTCCATCCCTCCCTCCATCCCTCCCTCCATCCCTCCCTCCATCCCTCCCTCCATCCCTCCCTCCATCCTCCATCCCTCCCTCCATCCCTCCCTCCATCCCTCCATCCCTCCATCCTTCCTCCATCCCTCCCTCCATCCCTCCCTCCATCCCTCTCCTCCCTCCATCCCTCCCTCCCTCCATCTCTCCATCCCTCCCTCCATCCCTCCCTCCATCCCTCCCTCCATCCCTCCCTCCATCCTCCCTCCATCTCTCCCTCCATCCTCCATCCCTCCCTCCATCTCCTCCATCTCCATCCCTCCCTCCATCCCTCCCTCCATCCCTCCCTCCATCCCTCCCTCCATCCCTCCCTCCATCCCCTCCATCTCTCCCTCCCTCCATCCCTCCCTCCATCTCTCCATCCTCCCTCCATCCCTCCCTCCCTCCCTCCATCCCTCCCTCCATCCCTCCCTCCCCTCCCTCCATCTCCCTCCATCCTCCCTCCATCCCTCCCTCCATCTCCATCCCTCCTCCATCCCTCCCTCCATCCCTCCTCCATCCCTCCCTCCATCCCTCCCCATCCCTCGCTCCATCCCTCCCTCCATCTCTCCCTCCATCTCTCCATCCCTCCCTCCATCCCTCCCTCCATCTCTCCCTCCATCCCTCCCTCCATCTCCCTCCATCTCTCCATCTCTCCCTCCATCCATCCCTCCCTCCATCTCTCCCTCCATCCCTCCCTCCATCTCTCCATCCCTCCCTCCATCCCTCCCTCCATCCCTCCCTCCATCCCCCTCCATCCCTCTCCATCCCTCCCTCCATCCCTCCCTCCATCTCTCCCTCCATCCCTCCCTCCATCCCTCCCTCCATCCCTCCCTCCATCCCTCCCTCCATCCCTCCCTCCATCACTAACTCCATCCCTCCATCACTCCATCCCTCCATCACTCCCTCCATCCCTCCATCACTCCCTCCATCCCTCCATCACTCCCTCCATCCCTCCCTCCATCCCTCCATCACTCCCTCCATCCCTCCATCACTCCCTCCATCCCTCCATCACTCCATCCCTCCCTCCATCACTCCCTCCATCCCTCCATCACTCACTCCATCCCTCCATCCTTCCCTCCATCCCTCCCTCCATCTCTCCCTCCATCACTCCCTCCATCCCTCCCTCCATCCCTCCCTCCCTCACTCCATCCCTCCCTCCATCCTCCTCCATCCCTCCCTCCTTCCCTCCCTCCATCTCTCCCTCCATCCCTCCTTCCTTCCCTCCCTCCATCCCTCCCTCCATCCCTCCCTCCATCCCTCCCTCCATCCCTCCATCCCTCCCTCCATCCCTCCCTCCATCCCTCCCTCCATCCCTCCCTCCATCCCTCCCTCCATCTCTCCCTCCATCTCTCCATCCCTCCCTGCCTCCCTCCGTCCATCCCTCCCTCCATCCCTCCCTCCATCCCTCCCTCCATCCCTCCCTCCATCCCTCCCTCCATCCCTCCCTCCATCCCTCCCTCCATCCCTCCCTCCATCCCTACCTCCCTCCCTCCCTCCATCCCATCCCTCCATCCCATCCCCCTCCATCCCTCCCTCCATCCCATCCCTCCCTCCATCCCTCCCTCCCCTCCATCCCTCCATCCCTCCCTCCATCCCTCCCTCCATCCATCCCTCCTTCCATCCCTCCTTCCATCCCTCCCTCCACCTCTCCCTCCAACCCACCCTCCATCCCTCCCTCCATCCTCCATCCCTCCATCCCTCCCTCCATCCCTCCCTCCATCCCTCCTTCCATCCCTCCCTCCATCCCTCCATCCCTCCATCCCTCCCTCCTTCCCTCCCTCCATCCCTCCATCCCATCCCTCCCTCCATCCCATCCCTCCATCCCTCCCTCCATCCCTCCCTCCATCCCATCCCTCCATCCCTCCCTCCATCCCTCCATCCCTCCCTCCATCCCTCCCTCCATCCCTCCCTCCATCCCTCCCTCCATCCCTCCTCCATCCCTCCCATCCATCCCTCCCTCCATCCCTTCCTCCCTCAATCCCTCCCTCCACCTCTCCCTCCATCCATCCCTCCATCCATCCCTCCTTCCATCCCTCCTTCCATCCCTCCCTCCATCCCTCCCTCCATCCCTCCCTCCATCTCTCCCTCCATCTCTCCCTCCATCTCTCCTTCCCTCCATCCATCCCTCCATCCTTCCCTCCATCCCTCCCTCCATCTCTCCCTCCCTCCCTCCCTCCCTCCCTCCCTCCATCCCTCCCTCCATCCCTCCCTCCATCCCTCCCTCCATCCCTCCCTCCATCCCTCCCTCCATCTCTCCTTCCCTCCATCCACCCCTCCATCCTTCCCTCCATCCCTCCCTCCCTCCATCCCTCCCTCCATCCCTACCTCCATCCCTCCATCACTCCCTCCATCCCTCCTTCCATCCCTCCATCCCTACCCCATCCCTCCCTCCATCCCTCCCTCCATCCCTCCATCCCTCCATCCCTCCCTCCATCCCTCCCGTCTTCCCTCTCTCCATCCCTCCCTCCATCCCTCCCTCCATCCCTCCCTCCATCCCTCCCTCCATCTCTCCATCCATCCCTCCATCACTCCCTCCATCCCTCCCTCCATCATTCCTTCCCTCCATTCCTCTCTCCATCCCTCCTTCCATCCCTCCCTCCATCCCTCCTTCCATCCCTCCATCCCTCCCTCCATCCCACCCTCCATCCCTCCCTCCATCCCTCCCTCCATCCCACCCTCCATCCCTCCTTCCATCCCTTCCTCCCTCCCTCCATCCCTCCCTCCATCCCTCCCTCCATCCCTCCCTCCATCCCTCCCTCCATCCCTCCCTCCATCCTCCATCCCTCCCTCCATCTCTCCTTCCATCCCTCCCACCATCCCTCCCTCCATCCATCCCTCCATCCCTCCCTCCATCCCTGCCTCCATCTCTCCCTCCATCCCTCCTTCCCTCCCTCCCTACATCCCTCCCTCCATCTCTCCCTCCATCCCTCCCTCTATCCCTCCCTCCATCTCTCCCTACATCCCTCCATCCCTCCCTCCATCTCGCCTTCCATCTCTCCCTCCATCCCTCCATCCCTCCATCCATCCCTTCCTCCATCCCTCCCTCCATCTCTCCCTCCATCCCTCCCTCCATCTCTCCCTCCTTCCCTCTCTCCATCCTTCCCTCCATCTCTCCCACCATCCCTCCCTCCATCCCTCCTCCATCCCTCCCTCCTCCATCCCTCCCTCCTCCATCCCTCCCTCCTCCATCCCTCCCTCCATCTCTCCCTCCATCTCTCCCTCCATCCCACCCTCCATCCCTCCCTCCATCTCTCCATCTCTATCCCTCCATCCCTCCCTCCATCCCTCCCTCCATCCCTCCCTCCATCTCTCCCTCCATCCCTCCCTCCATCCCTCCCTCCATCTCTCCCTCCATCCCTCCCTCCATCTCTCCCTCCATCCCTCCCTCCATCCCTCCCTCCATCCCTCCCTCCATCTCTCCCTCCATCCCTCCCTCCATCCCTCCCTCCATCCCTCCCTCCATCCCTCCCTCCATCCCTCCCTCCATCCCTCCCTCCATCCCTCATCCTCCATCCCTCCATCCCTCCCTCCATCCCTCCCTCCATCCCTCCCTCCATCCCTCCCTCCATCCCCCTCCCTCCATCCCTCCCTCCATCCCTCCCTCCATCCCTCCCTCCATCCCTCCCTCCATCCCTCCCTCCATCCCTCCCTCCATCCCTCCCTCCATCCCTCCCTCCATCCCTCCCTCCATCCCTCCCTCCATCCCTCTCTCCATCCCTCCCTCCATCTCTCCCCTCCCTCCATCCCTCCCTCCATCCCTCCATCCCTCCCTCCCTCCCTCCCTCCATCCCTCCCTCCATCCCTCCCTCCATCCTCTCCATCCCTCCCTCCATCCTCCCTCCATCCCTCCCTCCATCCCTCTCCATCTCTCCCTCCATCCCTCCCTCCATCCCTCCCTCCATCCCTCCCTCCAGCTCCTCATCCTCCATCCCTCCCTCATCCCTCCCTCCATCCCTCCCTCCATCCCTCCCTCCATCCCTCCCTCCATCTCTCCCTCCATCTCTCCATCCCTCCCTCCATCCCTCCCTCCATCTCTCCCTCCCTCCATCCCTCCCTCCATCCCTCCCTCCATCTCTCCCTCCATCTCTCCCTCCATCCCTCCCTCCATCCCTCCCTCCATCCCTCCCTCCATCCCTCCCTCCACCTCTCCCTCCATCCCTCCCTCCACCTCTCCCTCCATCCATCCCTCCATCCATCCCTCCTTCCATCCCTCCCTCCATCTCTCCATCACTACTTCCCTCCCTCCATCACTCCCTCCGTCCTTCCATCACTACCTCCCTCCCTCCCTCCATCACTCCTTCCATCCCTCCGTCCCTCCATCACTACCTCCCTCCCTCCATCACTCCCTTCATCCCTCCGTCCCTCCGTCCCTCCATCACTACCTCCCTCCCTCCATCCCTCCCTCCATCTCTCCCTCCATCCCTCCCTCCCTCCATCTCTCCATCCTCCCTCCATCTCTCCCTCATCCCTCCCTTCCCTCCCTCCCTCCATTCCCTCCCTCCATCTCTCCTCCATCCTCTCCATCCCTCCTTCCATCCCTCCCTCCATCTCTCCCTCCATCCCTCCCTCCATCCCTCCCTCCATCTCTCCCTCCATCCCTCCCTCCATCTCTCCCTCCATCCCTCCCTCCATCCATCCCTCCATCCATCCCTCCTTCCATCCCTCCTTCCATCCCTCCCTCCATCTCTCCCTCCATCCCTCCCTCCATCTCTCCCTCCATCCTCCACTCCCTCTCTCCCTCCATCCTCCATCCATCTCTCCCTCCATCCCTCTCTCCATCTCTCCCTCCATCCCTCCTTCCCTCTCTCCCTACATCCCTCTCTCCATCTCTCCCTCTATCCCTCTTTCCCTCCCTCCCTACATCCCTCCCTCGATCTCTCCCTCCATCCCTCCCTCCATCCCTCCCTCCACCTCTCCCTCCATCTCTCCCTCCATCCCTCCCTCCATCTCTCCCATCCCTACCTCCATCCCTCCCTCCATCCCTCCCTCCTTCCCTCCCTCCATCCCTCCCTCCATCTCTCCCTCCATCACTCCATCCCACCCTCCATCCCTCCCACCATCCCTCCTTCCATCCCTCCCTCCTTCCCTTCCTCCATCCCTCCATCCCTCCCTCCATCTCTCCATCCATCCCTCCATCCCTCCCTCCATCCCTCCCTCCATCCCTCCCTCCATCTCTCCATCCCTCCCTCCATCCCTCCCTCCATCCCTCCCTCCATCCCTCCCTCCATCCCTCCCTCCATCTCTCCATCCCTCCCTACATCCTCCCTCCATCCTCCATCGCTCCCTCCATCCCTCCCTCCATCTCTCCCTCCATCCCTCCCTCCATCCCTCCCTCCATCTCTCTTTCCCTCCATCCATCCCTCCATCCTTCCCTCCATCCCTCCCTCCATCTCTCCCTCCATCTGAACATCATATTGTTCTCTGTTGCCCATTGGAAAACTTGGTTTATATCTTCTTGGAGCTTTACCGTGTCCTCAATGGATGACACTCTCATGCAGATCCTAGTATCGTCTGCAAAAGATGATACAGCGCTGTGGTTTACGTCTCTGTCTATGTCTGATATGAGAATAAGGAACAGGATAGGTGCGAGTACTGTGCCTTGTGGAACAGAGCTCTTCACTATGGCAGCATCTGATTTAACTCTGTTTACCACTACTCTTTGTGTGCGATTGGTTAAAAGTTGAAGATCCATCTGCCTACTTTGCCGGTTATCCCTTTAGCACGCATTTTGTGTGCTATTACACCATGGTCGCACTTGTCAAAGACTTTTGCAAAGTCTGTGTATACTACATCCTCATTCTGTTTGTTTTCCAGTGCATCTAGGACCATATCATAGTGGTCAAGCAGTTGTGAGAGGCAGGAGCGACCTGCTCTGAAACCATGTTGCCCTGGGTTGTGCAATTTTTGGGAATCCAGGTGGTTTGCTATCCTGCTTCTTAGAACTCTTTCAAAGATTTTTATGATGTGGGACGTTAAAGCTATTGGTCTATAGTTCTTAGCTACTGCTTTGCTGCTACCTTTATGGAGTGGGGCTATATCTGTTGTTTATAGTGACTGTGGAATCTCACCTGTGTCTAAGCTCCTTCTCCATAGCATACTTAGGGCCCGTGAGAGGGGTTTCTTGCAGTTTTTAATGAACACCGAGTTCCACGAGTCTGGGCCTGGGGCTGAGTGCATGGGCATGTCGTCGATGGCTTTCTCAAAGTCTAGTGGAGTTAAAATTATGTCATAAATCTGGCCTACATTGGCAGGGTTTTGAGGCTCATTCATGAAAGATTGTTTGGATCGTCTATCTTTAAACTGGTTAGTGTCTCTCTGAACACTGAGTCATACTGCGATTTCAGTATCTCGCTCATTTCTTTGTTGTCGTCTGTGTAGGATCCGTCTTGTCTGAGCAGGGGCTCTATACTAGAAGTGGTTTTTGACTTGTTTTTGGCATATGAAAAGAAATATTTCGAATTTCTTTCAATTTCATTAATCACTTTTAGCTCCACTTGTCTCTCCTGGATCCTGTTTGAGTCCTTTAACTTCAGCTCAATATTTTCCACTTCCCTGGTTAGCACTTCCTTCCGTGTATCAGATAATCTGGCATTCTTGAGGAGCTCAATGATTCTTCGTCTTCTCCTGTAGAGGGAGCGTCTCTCTCTCTCCAGTTTACTTCTGCTTTTCTTTTGTCTTATAGGAATATACCTTGAACATACTTCAGCTACCAATAGGGTGATCTTCTCGAGGCATTGGTTAGGGTCCATGTAATTTAAGATATCCTCCCAGCATGTTTCATTTAGGGCATAGTTTACCTGATCCCAGATGATGTTCTTGTTGTTGAAGTTGAATTTGGTAAAGATACTCTCATAACTGTATGTATCTTGCCGATCAGAACTCCTGTGCATGCAAGTCTGGACTTCGATTAGATTGTGATCAGAATTTGTTGTTTTTGATATTGTTATATTCCTTACCAGGTCCTCATTATTTGTGAAAATAAGGTCCAGTGTGTTCTCCAGTCTTGTTGGCTCCACTATTTGCTGACTTAGGGTGTGTTTGTTGCAGAAATTCAGCAGCTCCTGTGTGTGTGAACTTTCATCTGAGCTGCCTCCAGAGATTATTTCTGCTACGACATTATTTACTATATTCTTCCATTTAGTATGTCTTAGACTGAAGTCAGCAAGCAGCAAGATGTTTGGGGATGGGGCTGGAAAGTTATCCAGACAGGAGTCAATTTTTGACAGTTGTTCTTTGAACTATTGGAAAGTTGCATCCGGTGGCTTATGTACAAGGAGAGGAGAGGAGAAGAGAAAGGAAAGGAGGGACGTTGAGGGGGGGGGGAAGCGGAAGAGAGGAGAGAGTGGGAAACGGAGGGTATCCTGAAGGAGAGAGAGAGTGAAAGTAGATGAGGAAAGAGAGAGAGAGAGAGAGTGAGAGAGGAGATAAGTGCAGCTTCCGCCTGGCCATCACCATCACTCACCCAGAGTGAGTTTTCCATAGCGGAGTAACTGAAATTTGTCATCGTTGAACTTCATATTGTTTTCTGTGGCCTATATAAAGATTTAGATAATGTCCACTTGGAGAGAATGTCAGGCAAATTCTAGTATCATCTGCAAAGGAAGACATGATGCTGTGGCTGACATGATGCTGGGGCTGACATCTACCAGTACATGTACAAGGTATACAGACCATAGCTGACAGCAGTGACATACTACTATATAGTAAGCCGCTTGCCGTTATTACTCTTGGTGTTCTGTATGTTAGGAAATTAGAGATCCATCTATCAACTTTTCTTGTTATTCCTTTATCACGTATTTTGTGCGCTATTACACCATGGTCACACTTGTCGAAAGCTTTTGCAAAGTCTGTGTATACTACATCTGTATTTTGTTTATCATCTACAGTCTACATCATCCAGGACCTTGTCATAGTGGTCCAGTAGTTGGGACAGGTGTGATGTAGTTCAGCTGGGCTTGTGAGGTCTCTGGGGAGACCTAATTTAATCAATTATATGGTCACACCTTGCCTTGGCAAACGTCTGTAGCCACGCCCACGTCTGAGGTCTTTTGTTCTTGACGGCGTCAGGTCGTACACGTGGTTGTCGAGGGTGCTTGGACCACCATAAAAGCCCAAGGAAGAGCATGATCAGGAGATTCGAGCGGAGCTGCTGCTGGGGTGCAGGGCTCGGGAGAAGGCTGCTGAAGTCTCTGGAGGAGACTGTTGGAGACATTGGGCAGAGTACTGGCTTGGAGCAGTACTCGTGCTGTGTAGGTCTTGGGACCTGTGACTTAGTTCCTGTAGTGCACTGTCCTCTGTGCTATATTGTAAGTTATATTCATTTTGGTCAAGTTGATTGTATTTCCCTGTCTCACTGCTTATGTGTACCATCCCATTTATCTAAACCACAATAATGCTCTGTTCCCAAATATATTATTGTACAAAGACTTAATAATAAACTGTGTTTGAGTAGAATAGTAATATTCACTGCCCACCGTTATTTATTCTTATTTCCATTTATTTATGTTTAGTTAAAGTAGTGAGAGGGTGAGCAGTGTAGTGTGGCGGGTAGAGTAATGAGAGGTGAAGGTGTAGTCACCAGTGACCTCACATTACCTACCTACCGCTCACCTCTCCTGTAATCTCCTACCACCTCGCCTGCATGTCCCTTACCTACTAACCCCCTCTGCTTACCCCCATATTCCCCTAATCATTACCCCCCTACATGACATGTAGGGGGGTAATGGAAATAAGAATAAATAACGGTGGGCAGTGAATATTACTATTCTACTCAAACACAGTTTATTATTAAGTCTTTGTACAATAATATATTTGGGAACAGGAGAACATTATTGTGGTTTAGACAAATGGGATGGTACACATAAGCAGTGAGACAGGGAACACAATCAACTTGACCAAAATGAATATAACTTACAATATAGTACAGAGGACAATGCACTACAGGAACTAAGCCCGAGGTCCCAAGACCTACACAGCACGAGTAATGCGCCAAGCCAGTACTCTGCCCAATGTCTCCAACAGTCTCCTCCAGAGACTTCAGCAGCCTTCTCCCGAGCCCTGCACCCCAGCAGCAGCTCCGCTCGATGTCTCTGCTCAGGAGCTCTGCACCCCAGCAGCAGCTCTGCTCGAATCTCCTGATCATGCTCTTCCTTGGGCTTTTATGGTGGTCCAAGCACCCTCGACAACCACGTGTACGACCTGACGCCGTCAAGAACAAAAGACCTCAGACGTGGGCGTGGCTACAGACGTTTGCCAAGGCAAGGTGTGACCATATAATTGGTTAAATTAGGTCTCCCCAGAGACCTCACAAGCCCAGCTGAACTACATCACACAGGCAGGAGCGACCTGCTCTAAACCCTTGCTGCCCTGGGTTGTGTAATTGATGGGTATCTAGATGGGTGGCGATCTTGCTTCTTAGGGCCCTTTCAAATATTTTTATGATACGGGATGTTAGTGTTATGGATCTGCAGTTCTTTGCTATTGCTTTACTGCCACTTTTGTGGAGTGGGGCTATGTCTGTTGATTTTAGTGTGTGCGGGATAACCCCTGTGTCCATGCTCCCTCTCCATAGCATGCTGAAGGCACGAGACAGGGGCTTCTTGCAGTTCTTGATGAACACGGAGTTCCATGAGTCTGGGCCTGGGGCAGAATACATGGGCATGTCGTTAATTGCCTTTTCAGAGTCTGATAATAGAGACTTATAAATAGATCAAATTCCTGCTACAACAACTTCAACCATTGCTACAACAACTGCAACAGTTGCTACAACTACTGCTACAACAACTGCAACAGTTGCTACAACTACTGCTACAACAACTGCAACAGTTGTTACAACTACTGCTACAACAACTGCAACAGTTGTTACAACTACTGCTACAACAACTGCAACAGTTGTTACAACTACTGCTACAACAACTGCAACAGTTGCTACAACTACTGCTACAACAACTGCAACAGTTGCTACAACTACTGCTACAACTACTGCTACAACAACTGCAACAGTTGCTACAACTACTGTTACAACAATTGAAACAGTTGTTACAACTACTGCTACAACAACCGCAACAGTTGCTACAACTACTGTTACAACAATGGCAACAGTAGTTATAACTACTGTTACAACAATTGCAACAGTTGCTACAACTACTGTTACAACAATTGCAACAGTTGTTACAACTACTGCTACAACAACTGCAACAGTTGTTACAACTACTGCTACAACAACTGCAACAGTTGTTACAACTACTGCTACAACAACTGCAACAGTTGCTACAACTACTGCTACAACAACTGCAACAGTTGTTACAACTACTGCTACAACAACTGCAACAGTTGCTACAACTACTGCTACAACAACTGCAACAGTTGTTACAACTACTGCTACAACAACTGCAACAGTTGTTACAACTACTGCTACAACAACTGCAACAGTTGTTACAACTACTGCTACAACTGCAACAGTTGCTACTACTGTTACAACAACTGCAACAGTTGTTACAACTACTGCTACAACAACTGCAACAGTTGTTACAACTACTGCTACAACAACTGCAACAGTTGCTACAACTACTGCTACAACAATTGCAACAGTTGTTACAACTACTGCTACAACAACTGCAACAGTTGCTACAACTACTGCTACAACAACTGCAACAGTTGCTACAACTACTGCTACAACTACTGCTACAACAACTGCAACAGTTGCTACAACTACTGCTACAACAACTGCAACAGTTGTTACAACTACTGCTACAACAACTGCAACAGTTGTTACAACTACTGTTACAACAACTGCAACAGTTGTTACAACTACTGCTACAACAACTGCAACAGTTGTTACAACTACTGCTACAACAACTGCAACAGTTGCTACAACTACTGCTACAACAACTGCAACAGTTGCTACAACTACTGTTACAACAACTGCAACAGTTGTTACAACTACTGCTACAACAACTGCAACAGTTGTTACAACTACTGCTACAACAACTGCAACAGTTGTTACAACTACTGCTACAACAACTGCAACAGTTGTTACAACTACTGCTACAACAACTGCAACAGTTGCTACAACTACTGTTACAACAATTGCAACAGTTGTTACAACTACTGCTACAACAACCGCAACAGTTGCTACAACTACTGTTACAACAATTGCAACAGTTGTTACAACTACTGTTACAACAACTGCAACAGTTGTTACAACTACTGCTACAACAACTGCAACAGTTGTTACAACTACTGCTACAACAATTGCAACAGTTGCTACAACTACTGTTACAACAACTGCAACAGTTGCTACAACTACTGCTACAACAACTGCAACAGTTGCTACAACTACTGTTACAACAATTGCAACAGTTGCTACAACTACTGTTACAACAACCGCAACAGTTGTTACAACTACTGCTACAACAACTGCAACAGTTGTTACAACTACTGCTACAACAACTGCAACAGTTGTTACAACTACTGTTACAACAACTGCAGCAGTTGTTACAACTACTGCTAAAACAATTGCAACAGTTGCTACAACTACTGCTACAACAATTGCAACAGTTGTTACAACTACTGCTACAACTACTGTTACAACAACCGCAACAGTTGTTACAACTACTGTTACAACAATTGCAACAGTTGTTACAACTACTGCTACAACAATTGCAACAGTTGCTACAACTACTGTTACAACAATTGCAACAGTTGTTACAACTACTGCTACAACAATTGCAACAGTTGCTACAACTACTGCTACAACAATTGCAACAGTTGTTACAACTACTGCTACAACAACTGCAACAGTTGTTACAACTACTGCTACAACAATTGCAACAGTTGTTACAACTACTGCTACAACAATTGCAACAGTTGTTACAACTACTGCTACAACAACTGCAACAGTTGCTACAACTACTGCTACAACAACTGCAACAGTTGTTACAACTACTGTTACAACAACTGCAACAGTTGTTACAACTACTGCTACAACAATTGCAACAGTTGTTACAACTACTGCTACAGCAACTGCAACAGTTGCTACAACTACTGCTACAACAACTGCAACAGTTGTTACAACTACTGTTACAACAACTGCAACAGTTGCTACAACTACTGCTACAACAACTGCAACAGTTGTTACAACTACTGCTACAACAACTGCAACAGTTGTTACAACTACTGTTACAACAACTGCAACAGTTGCTACAACTACTGCTACAACAACTGCAACAGTTGTTACAACTACTGTTACAACAACTGCAACAGTTGCTACAACAACTACAACAATTACAACTACTGTTACAACAACTGCTTATACAACAACTGTTACAACAACTACAACTACTGCCACAACAGCTACAACTACAATAGCTACAACTACTGCTACAACAACTACTGTTACAATAACTGCTTATACAACTACAACATCTGATGCTACAATAACTGCAACAACTACAACAGTTGATGCTACAACAACTGCTACAACTACAACAACTGCTACAACTACAACAGCTACTACAACAACTAAGTCACAACAACGGAAGTGTGCTGGTCACGGATCTTCACTTCCGGTTATTTCCGTGTCAGCCGTATTACGTCACTTCCGGTCTCACTGTTCTCATCTGACCCAACTTCCGGTGACAGTCCCCGTGTGGGTACTCACCTGAGGGACTGCGCACGACACATGGATACGTGCGCACGACACATGGATACGTGCGCACGACACATGGATACGTGCGCACGACACATGGATACATGCGCACGACACATGGATACATGCGCACGACACATGGATACGTGCGCACGACACATGGATACGTGCGCACGACACATGGATACGTGCGCACGACACATGGATACGTGCGCACATTTATTATTATTATTATTATAATCAAGGGGAAGCGCTAAACCCGTAGGATTATACAGCGCCTGGGGGGGGGGAATGTGGAAGGCATTCAGGCTTAATTCGGGGAACTGGAGCACAGATCCAATTCCCTAGATCAAGAGCCCCTCACCAGCGTCAAGGAACCTTCCCTGAGGGGACGTTTAGGCACAGTAAACGTGGATACGCGTGCAAGACACGTGGATACGTGCGCAGGACACGTGGAGGCGCGCGCAGGACACGTGGATACACGCGCAAGATACATAGATACGTGCGCAGGACACGTAGAGGCGCATAAGATACGTAGATACGCGCACAGGACACGTGGAGGCGCGCGAATGACACGTGGAGGCGCGCGCAGGACACTTGGAGGCGCGCGCAGGACACGTGGAGGCGCGCGCAGGACACGTGGAGGCGCGCGCAGGACACGTGGAGGCGCGCGCAGGACACGTGGAGGCGCGCGCAGGACACGTGGAGGCGCGCGCAGGACACGCGTCTTCTGGGAAAAAGGAATAATAATGTGAATTTCGGTGATGCACAGACCATGACGCAGGTGACGCGGGCGACGTCAGGTGACGGTAGGTGATGTCAAGCAACGCTTGGTGAGGCAGGTGGCGCCAGGTGACGTCTGATGACGCTAAGTGACGTTAGGTGACGTCAGGCGACGCCAGGTGAAGCTAGGTGACCTCAGGTAACCTCTGGTGACACCAAGTGAAGTCAGGTGATTGTATGGGATCTCAGGTTACATGTAGTCGCTTCTCATGAGGCTGTTTAAGAGTCTTGGTCCCTTTACAATGGTTGAGTCAGTGGTCTAGTGGAAAACTTGCATGATGTCAGCTTAGAGGGTCGTTATGTACATCACGGACTGACGTCACTCTGACACTGGCTCGGGTAGTTGACATCATGACGGTGCTGTGATGATGTCAGCTACCCGGGGACGTTAGGTGACGCCGGGTGATGTAAACTGACGCTACAATGATGTCAGGGAAGTGTAGCAAAATGACATCATGTGGTGAGAGTGAGGGATGTTACAGATGGTGGGGACTATCATGGGCGGTCACCGCCCTCTCACCCACCCACCACCCACTACTCTTGTTCCACCCGCTGAACACAGCGCCGCCCACCCTGCCACCCATCCTGTACACAAGGCTCAGTCCTGGGACCGATGTTGTTCCTGGTGAATGTGAACGACATGACGAAGGAATAGACTCAGAAGTGTCTCTGCTTGCAGATAATGTGAAATTAATGAGGAGAATACAGTCAAAGGAGGACCAGGCAGGACTACAGAGGGATCTGGACAGGCTGCAGGCCTAGTCCAGAAATTGGCTTCAGGAGTTCAACTGCAAAGTCGTGAAGATTGGGGAAGGGCAAAGAAGACTGCAGATGTAGAGCAAATTTCTCCAGAAAGGGGATTTCAGCCCTCTCAGCCCCATTCATCCCCTTGAGGGACTCAGCCCTCCAGAGGGGCTGATAGACTCTCTTGATTTCTGATCAACAATTTAACTGAATCCGCATGCAGCTAGCAGCGTCCTAGATGTACCAATACACCACAAGGCAACAGTTAGGCAACTTTATTCCGAAACGTTTCGCCTACACAGTAGGCTTCTTCAGTCGAATACAGAAAGTAGGCAGGAACAGTAGAGATGTGAAGACGATGTAATCAGTCCATCACCCTTGAAGTCGTAGAATTTGAGGTTGTCAGTCCCTCAGCCTGGAGAAGTTCAGTTCCATAGTCAGGAACTATCTGAAGATCAAGCGACAGTGCGGAGACTTACCTACCAACCTGTCGGTATTGTATACCATTTTGATGTTCACTAATACACCTCGTTATCCAGGGACCATTGACCCAAACACGTAACTGTCTAGTCATTCATCATTAGTTCATTTAAGTGAAATGCTGAGATATACATTGTATTACGATAAAGTTTATAAACAAAGGTGATGTTAGTCTTGGGGAGTTTTATGGAGAATTATTCTCCAGTTATATCGTAATAAGGTTATAAGGAGATCGAAAAAAATTTGTAAAATGTATATTTAAAATCAAGTAGATATCGTTATAGACTTAAGGTATTTAATTGTACCTTTTTCTTAATTATATATCAGCACAGACTTTATACAATACTTATAAATTAAGAAGACCTTTATTCTTAGCTGAATGGACCTTTAATATACAGCTGAACAAAAAATTTACATCCTCTCTATATTCTAAGGAGATTACGCTGTTGACTTAGAAAACTTGAAGGCTCTACACACGAGAAATTCTATATAATGAAAATTCCACAATATCTCACAATTTCTGGTGACTTTAGAGAATAAAGCTCTAAACTAAATGCTTCTCTCTTTAGGTTAAAAGGAATAAGCCGTGAAGACCTTCTCTATACCCAGAGAGCTGCTGTACTGTCTCCTCTGCTCCGCTCACCTCTGACGTTAAGCTACATCAGGCGAGTAGTAACCAGAGGTGAGGTCATAAATGGCTGGTATCACTGGTAAATAATGCATCAGCGTAATATTATAAAGGTGATTATCGTCGTTTTAGCTAATAACGATGATAATCGCAATGCACTATTAAATAGATGAACAAAATTCCAAGACATATTTAGAGAAATCGTATGTCAGCGTAACACGTTCCTTTGAGGCAACTTCTGAATCCACCTTAATTCCCCATCAGCTCAGGGATGGAGTATAGACGGCTCCTCGCAGGGAAGACCCGGGGGGAGCTGCGGGACGTTCAACAGTCACTGAAGCTATGTATCCTTCATTCATGTATTTACAAATACATAACTTGGCTTATTATGGTCCAGAGCCCTTACAGCAGAGTACAGGCTAGGACGGCCAAAGACAATCCAAATTATTTTTTTCATGACTAAACCTCAAAACTCCAACAATGTGTGCGATATTTCCATCATTACCTTAACTCCGATAGACTTTGAGAAAGCCATTGACAACACGCTCATGCACTCAGCTCCATGATCAGACTCGTGGAACTCTGTGTTCATTACGAACTGCAAGAAACCCCTTTCACGTGCCCTAAGTACACTATGGAGGAGGAGTTAGACATGGGTGAAATTCCACAATCACTAAAAACAACAGATATAGCCCCACTCTATAAAGGTGGCAGCAAAGCATTAGCTAAGAACTATAGACCAATAGCTCTAACGCCCCACATCATAAACGTATTTGAAAGAGTGCTAAGAAGCAGGATTGCAAACCACTTGGATTCCCCAAAACTGCACAATCAAGGGCAACATGGGTTCAGGGCAGGTCGCTCCTGCCTCTCACAACTACTGGATCACTATGATATAGTCTTGGATGCACTGGAAGAAAATCAGAATGCAGATGTAATATACACAGACTTTGCAAAAGCTTTTGACAAATGCGATCATGGCGTAAGAGCGCACAGAATACGTGCTAAAGGAATAACTGCCAATGTGGGGAGATGGGTCTTAACTTTTAACCAATCGAACACAAAGAGTAGTGGTCAACACAGTTAAATCGGAGGCTGCAATAGTGAAAAACTCTGTTCCACAAGGCACAGTACTCGTCCCTATCCTGTTCCTCATCCTCATAGATGTAACCCACAGCACCGTGTCATCCTTTGCAGACGATACATAGGATCTGCATGAGGCTGTCATCTGCTGAGGACGCGGTTAACCTCCAAGAAGATACAAACAAAGTTTTCCAATGGGCAACAGAAAAAATATGATGTTCAATGAAAACAAATTCCAACTACTCCGTTATGGAAAACTGTAGAAGATAATAACTAGAACTGAGTATAATGCAAACTCTGGCCATACAGTAGAGCGGAAAAATAATGTAAGGGACCTGGGAGTGGTAATGTCTGAGGATCTCACTTTCAAGGATCACAACAGTGCCACGATCACTACTGCAAAGATGATAGAATGGATAATGAGAACGTTCAGAGCAAGAGATGCCAAGACAATCATGGTCCTTCTCAAATCACTTGTTCTCTCTAGGCTGGAATATTGCTGTACATTAACATCTCCGTTCAAAGCAGGTGAAATTGCAATCTAGAGAGTGTACAGAGATCCTTTACTGCACATATGAGTACTATAAAACACCTCAACTGATACTGGGAACACTTGGAAACACTTGACTTGTACTCGCTGGAACGCAGGAGAGAGATATATATATCGTAATCTACACTTGGAAAATCCTAGAAGGAATGGTCCCGAATCTGCACACAGAAATCACTCCCTACGAAAGTATTACAACCCAGGAGTCCCAAAGGCCTGTTATCCTGGGTGTAAAGGGAGCAAAAAAATACAGTAGAAAAACTTTTGACTTGTATTATCCTTCACTAATTTAGAACAGAAGTATGTACACTATATACACTATGTACAACAATAGGTATTAGTGCACTCCACGGTAAACAAGGCAGAATAGAAGCCACTAGAGAGCAGACCGTGCTTCAACCAGCTCTAGAATGGGAATGACAAGGGCAGACAGGTGAGTGGTACCCACATCACCTCTGCGATTGCCAAAATCATCTTCTCATTGGCTGGAACCTAGGTACTGATTGAACGACGGGGCCCCATCGTTAACCCGTAGCACCTGGTTCCCTGGTTGGGGGAGACAGCCTTTCAATGAGTGTGTGTACATGCGCCGAATAAAGGTTACGTACTCTTTGCATGCTACAGAAAGTAAAAGACTGGGCAGGCGGTGCAACATACCCCCAATGAAAAGTAGGGGCGCCGTTGGTACACTAAAAGAAAACATCATAAGTGTCCGGGGCCCAAGACTGTTCAATAGTCTCCAACCATGCATAAGGGAAATCACCAATAGGCCCCTGACTGCCTTCAAGAGGGAGCTGGACAAATACTTCAAGTCGTTGACGGATCAGCCGGGCTGTGGCTCGTACGTTGGACTTTGTGCGGCCAGCAGTAACAGCCTGGTTGATCAGGCCCTGATTCACTGGGAAGCCTGGTCGTTGACCGGGCCGCGGGGGCGTTGATTCCCGGAATACTCTCCAGGTAGACAGAGAGAGGATGTTCCAGAGGTGGGACACAGTAACAAGGGGTCACAGCAACAAGGGGACACAGCAACAAGGGGACACAGCAACAAGGGGACACAGCAACAAGGGGACACAGCAACAAGGGGACACAACAACAAGGGGACACAGCAACAAGAGGTCACAGCAACAAGGGGTCACAGCAACAAGGGGTCACAGCAACAAGGGGACACAGCAACAAGGGGACACAGCAACAAGGGGACACAGCAACAAGGGGACACAGCAACAAGGGGACACAGCAACAAGGGGACACAGCAACTAGGGGTCACAGCAACAAGGGATCACAGCAACAAGGGGACACAGCAACAAGGGGTCACAGCAACAAGGGGTCACAGCAACAGGGTCACAGCAACAAGGGGACACAGCAACAAGGGGACACAGCAACAAGGGGTCACAGCAACAAGGGGTCACAGCAACAAGGGGTCACAGCAACAAGGGGACACAGCAACAAGGGGACACAGCAACAAGAGGTCACAGCAACAAGGGGACACAGCAACAAGGGGTCACAGCAACAAGGGGTCACAGCAACAAGGGGTCACAGCAACAAGGGGTCACAGCAACAAGGGGTCACAGCTAGAAGTTGAAAACTCATATGAATCAGCTACCGAGTTGTCAGGAAGTGGAACAGTCTGGAGAGTGATGCACTGAAGGCAGGATCCATACATAGCTTTAAGAAGAGGTATGATAAAGCTCCTGGAGCAGGAAGGGTGACCTAGTAGCGACCAGTGAAGAGGCTGGACCAAGAGCTATGACTTGACCCCCGCAACCACAATTCGGTGAGTACACACACACAGATACATTAAGGGAAATCGGCCTGACGACACTGGAGGACAGGAGGGTCAGGGGAGACATGATAACGACATATAAAATACTGCATGGAATAGACAAGGTGGACAAAGACAGGATGTTCCAGGGAGGGGACACAGAAACAAGAGGCCACAATTGGAAGTTGAAGACACAAATGAGTCAGAGAGATATTAGGAAGTATTTCTTCAGTCATAGAGTTGTAAGGCAGTGGAATAGCCTAGAAAATGACATAGTGGAGGCAGGAACCATACACAGTTTTAAGACGAGGTTTGATAAAGCTCATGGAGCGGGGAGAGAGAGGGCCCAGTAGCAACCGGTGAAGAGGCGGGGCCAGGAGCTAAGACTCGACCCCTGCAACCACAAATAGGTGAGTACAAATAGGTGAGTACACACACACACACACACACACACACACACACACACACACACACACACACACACACACAGTAGCAACCGGTGAAGAGGCGGGGCCAGGAGCTAGGACTCGACCCCTGCAACCACAAATAGGTGAGTACAAATAGGTGAGTACACACACACACACCAGGACAACACTTAACCTCTGTACCACAACAGAGACACAACCTACAGTAACAAGCAGACGTACAGTGTACAGTGTTACAGTAACAAGCAAAGGTACAGTGTACATTGTTACAGTACCAAGCAGAGGCACAGTGTACAGTATTACAGTAGCACACAAAGGTACAGTGTACAGTGTTACTGATGAGAGGGATGTAGGGGTGATGGTAAGAGCAGACATCACAGGATTTTCTGAGAGAGTGAGGAGTGGGGTCCCTACAGGGTCAGTGTTGGGACCCTCGTCTATTTAATATTACAATGACCTCTCAGATAGGACCGAACACCATGTCTGTCGAGGACCAACCTATTGGGAAGACAAAGAATGTAAGAGAGTAGAGACAGACCACGAGAAATACTGGGAAAATAATATAAGAATGTAGGAACACTGGAGCAGGCCTACTGACCCGAACTAAGCAGGTTCTTCTCTAAACCAACCATTACCACCCGCCCAAACAAGTAGATAAATGTGCATATTGGAGAGAGAGAGAGAGAGAGAGAGAGAGAAGACCAGAGACGGAGTACACGGTAAGAGATGAGAAACGTGAAAATATCACTCAAGAAGAAAGATCCTGAGGTAGACATTATACCCAACATATCGCCAGTACTGTACAAAGACTGCCTGGTATCAGCAGCATATTTTAAGGCTGTTTTCTAATCAGTCATCATGAACCTTAACAAAGAATCTTCTAGGACGCTATACACGACGTGTCTCAAGTCTTCCATAGTGTCAACAGCACCAGCATGAAGCCCACACCTGGTCAAGTTGGTTTAGGGACTCGCGAAGATAACCTCAACTCCGGGACTAGTATTATTGCCAACAAGACCTGTGGTCCTAGAGGTGAAGTCCCTGAACAAGACCCAGGGACCAGGAGAACTAACACCGACCAACTTGCATTGTAGTATATAGGGAACCAGGAGCTGTCACTCAACCCTTGCAAACACAACTCAGCGAAATACCATTTAGTATAATTCAGTAATCACTGCTCGGTGAGTACCAGTCAGTGAGTACCAGTCAGTGAGTACCAGTCAGTGAGTACCAGTCAGTGAGTAACAGTCAGTGAGTACCAGTCAGTGAGTACCAGTCAGTGAGTACCAGTCAGTGAGTACCAGTCAGTGAGTACCAGTCAGTGAGTACCAGTTAGTGAGTACCAGTCAGTGAGTACCAGTCAGTGAGTACCAGTTAGTGAGTACCAGTCAGTGAGTACCAGTCAGTGAGTACCAGTCAGTGAGTACCAGTCAGTGAGTACCAGTCAGTGAGTACCAGTCAGTGAGTACCAGTCAGTGAGTACCAGTCAGTGAGTACCAGTCAGTGAGTACCAGTCAGTGAGTACCAGTCAGTGAGTACCAGTTAGTGAGTACAAGTGAGTGAGTTGATGTGTTGTGTACATGTTATAAAGTGCCGGTGTCATGCTCACAAATTAGCTGAGTGGAGAGACGCAACTCACTCATGTTTGTTGAGGAAGATGTTAAGTCAGCAGTGAATGTTGTTGTTGCTGGTGGTGGTGTACCACACCTGGTGTGTGTGACCTGGAGTGTGACCTGGAATGTGACCTGGAATGTGACCTGGAGTGTGACCTGGAATGTGACCTGGAATGTGACCTGGAATGTGACCTGGAATGTGACCTGGAATGTGACCTGGTGTGGGTCACCATCATCTGGTACATCTCACACGACCCAACAATCTTCAAAAAAGTTATAGTGGAGTGTTGGTGACTGGTCCATGGTGACGTCACCATCCCAGCCCAGCCAAGATTTCGCTGAAATGCTGACAGCACGGTACCTGGTACCTTACCTGGTACCTGGTACTAGGCACCTCTCCTGGTACCTGACAACACCTGGACGTTCTCTCTGTCTCTCATTCCTGCACCTTGAAGGATATCTAAAGTTGTCGGGGGTCAACGCCCCCGTGGCATGGTCCCAGACCAGGCCTCCTGCTAGACCAAAGCCTGATCGAGCAGGCTGTTACTGCTGGCTGCTTGTAGTCCAACGCACTAACCACAGCCCGGCTAGTCAGGAACTGACTTGAGGAATTTGTCAACATTCTCTCTTCACTGAGTGAAGCGGGCCGCTTCTCTACGTTACGCTGGTTAAACTGGCCTCGTTCGGCTCATACCCGAAGGACCCGGGTTCATTCCTAGGGGGACGTACATGTCCTACGACGCACCTACTACCTCTCCTGACGACATGTTGGTCTACTTTGATGGGTCCTATCTCCCGTTTTGTAAACAGGTCTCCTACTCGTTATTTTCCGCTTCTTCGACACGATGCGCATTTATAGTGTATAATTAGAGAGACCAAGTAATGCTTTTTACTAAGTTCTTTGTATTCTTGAAGACGGTGTGTGTGAAAAATCCTCTCGTGTTAATTCACTGTTGTTAGGTGATCCATGAATATTCATATCTGTGATTTAATTTGTGTGTCGCTGTATGAGTTATGGTAAGACTTGTTGAAGGTGAAGCACGTCTACTGTGCGTCGTCACGTCTACTGTGCGTCGTCACGTCTACTGTGCGTCGTCACGTCTACTGTGCGTATAATAAATATTGATTTGACGCGGTGACTAATAATCTTAAGTAGACATATTCTTTATTTCCCAATATTCCAGCGCAATATACCTGGAAGAAAGTTTCCAGGTAGGTCTTGCACTGCCATACACACGTATTCCAGCGCAATATACCTGGAAGAAAGCTTCCAGGTAGGTCTTGCACTGCCATACACACGTATTCCAGCGCAATATACCTGGAAGAAAGCTTCCAGGTAGGTCTTGCACTGTCATACACACATATTCCAGCGCAATATACCTGGAAGAAAGCTTCCAGGTAGGTCTTGCACTGCCATACACACATATTCCAGGGCAATATA
Source organism: Cherax quadricarinatus (assembly GCF_038502225.1). Taxonomy (NCBI): domain Eukaryota; kingdom Metazoa; phylum Arthropoda; class Malacostraca; order Decapoda; family Parastacidae; genus Cherax; species Cherax quadricarinatus. The sequence goes on from NC_091299.1 coordinate 25,551,083, forward strand.
CTTGGAAGAAAGCTTCCAGGTAGGTCTTGCACTGCCATACACACATATTCCAGGGCAATATACCTGGAAGAAAGCTTCCAGGTAGGTCTTGCACTGCCATACACACATATTCCAGCGCAATATACCTGGAAGAAAGCTTCCAGGTAGGTCTTGCACTGCCATACACACATATTCCAGCGCAATATACCTGGAAGAAAGCTTCCAGGTAGGTCTTGCACTGCCATACACACATATTCCAGCGCAATATACCTGGAAGAAAGCTTCCAGGTAGGTCTTGCACTGCCATACACACATATTCCAGCGCAATATCCCTGGAAGAAAGCTTCCAGGTAGGTCTTGCACTGCCATACACACATATTCCAGCGCAATATACCTGGAAGAAAGCTTCCAGGTAGGTCTTGCACTGTCATACACACATATTCCAGCGCAATGTACCTGGAAGAAAGCTTCCAGGTAGGTCTTGCACTGCCGTACACACACATATTCGAGCGCAATATACCTGGAAGAAAGCTTCCAGGTAGGTCTTGCACTGCCATACACACATATTCCAGCGCAATATACCTGGAAGAAAGCTTCCAGATAGGTCTTGCACTGCCGTACACACATATTCCAGCGCAATATACCTGGAAGAAAGCTTCCAGGTAGGTCTTGCACTGCCATACACACATATTCCAGCGCAATATACCTGGAAGAAAGCTTCCAGGTAGTCTTGCACTGCCGTACACACTTAACTTCACATCCATTTTTTGACAATTGTTGAGTCGGTCTCACTGGTTTACAAGATTGTCATCTGTCTTCTGTGATGCGCTACTGAGTTCGTCTCTTAACTATTAAAATGATCATGTTCATTGGGCCATATTTCCCCGTCAGGAAATTTAGGCTATTTGGAAGGTACTTACAACGCCTTGGTATATATTAGAGTGGATGTTAGAGTATGGCAGTGTGTTACAACGAAGACGTACACTAGTACAGGGGCACAGTCTCGTTGCTTGTGTTGTTTAATATCAGGGGGTGACCCAGACCCAGACCAAGACACAGCCCCCAGCCATTGTGAAAATCCGGATTCAGTTAAAGACTCCTCCACTGCCACCAACGTTATAGCCCCTAGTACAGATGTAGTAGAGGACCCCTCCTCTGGGGTAGACTCTTCTGCAGCCATCACAGTCATAGCCTCTAGTACAGATGTAGTCGGGGAGTCCCCTCCCAGGAAAACTGTTGGTGCCATGACAACAGATGGTGGTGTCTCTGGATTGGCTATGGAGGACTGTAGTTCAGCCCTAGGGCCAGCACAGATTAAGAATACATCCAGCACGAATTGTACCCAGCCAAAAACAAAATGGTGCAAATACTATATTCGGGGCATCTGTAAACACGGAATATCAGGGAAAACGAATGGGACATGCAACTTTGAGCATCCCAAAAAATGCCGCGACCTCCTGTCTAAGGGAGTGTGTCGTTCTACCTCTTGCAGATACTTCAACCCTGAGATGTGTCAATCTTCAGTCCTTGAAAAACAATGTTACAATACCAGTTGAACTGCATATCATCTATAAAGGACCAGGAGGCACACACCCCATACAACACATCACAGTAGCTATGGTAGCTATGACAACACCCCAAGTGATTTTTTTAGTGGTAGGAAACGAAGAAAGAAAATGGAAAGAAATAACCAAAATAGTCCACCACCTTGGAGCCTTGTTGGACTGGAGACACAACCAGTGGCACCTCCGGGCTGACAGTGGCGCCTCCGGGCTCACAGTGGCGCCTCCGGGCTGACAGTGGCACCTCCGGGCTGACAGTGGCACCTCCGGGTTCACAGTGGCGCCTCCGGGCTCACAGCTACTGATGCCAACAACAAAATCCCCCCAACAAACATGCAACACAACCTCATTTATATTTGCTAATATACAGGGCCTTAAGCCATCCACAAACAACAAAATACCTTTCATTAGTGGACTTCTAGGGGAGTCAAGTGCACTGTCTGCAGCCTTCACAGAGACCCACGCAAAAGATTACTTTGACAGTGAAATATGGATACCTGGATACAACCTTTTCAGATGCGACAGAAAGAACAGGCAACAAGAGGGTGTTGGCCTGTATGTCAAAGAGTCTCTCAATTGCACAGAGATACTGAACACCACAAATAATGTAGTTGAAGTTCTGACAATAAAAATCGAGAACCAAAACTTAGTCATTATACTTGTATATAAGCCACCGGATGCAACTTCCCAACAGTTCAAGGAACAACTGTCAAAAATCGACTCCTGTCTGGATAACTTTCTAGCTCCATCCCCAAACATCTTGCTGCTTGGTGACTTCAATCTAAGACACACAAAGTGGAAGAATATAGTAAATAATGTCGTAGCAGAAATAATCTCTGGAGGTAGCTCAGATGAAAGGTCACACACGCAGGAGCTGCTGAATTTCTGCAACAAACACACCCTAAGTCAGCAGATAGTGGAGCCAACAAGACTGGAGAACACACTGGACCTTATTTTCACAAATAATGAGACCTGGTAAGGAATATAACAATATCAAAAACAACAAATTCTGATCACAATCTAATCGAAGTCCAGACTTGCATGCACAGGAGTTCTGATCGGCAAGATACATACAGTTATGATGGTACCTTTACCAAATTCAACTTCAACAACAAGAACATCATCTGGGATCAGGTAAACTATGCCCTAAATGAAACATGCTGGGAGGATATCTTAAATTACATGGACCCTAACCAATGCCTCGAAAAGATCACCCTATTGGTAGCTAAAATATGTTCAAGGTATATTCCTATAAGACAAAAGAAAAGAAGAAGTAAACTGGAGAGAGAGAGACGCTCCCTCTAGAGGAGAAGACGAAGAATCATTGAGCTCCTCAAGAATGCCAGATTATCTGATACACGTAAGGAAGTGCTAACCAGGGAAGTGGAAAATATTGAGCTGAAGTTAAAGGACTCATACAGGATCCACGAGAGACAAGAGAAGCTAAATGCGATTTATGAAATTGAAAGAAATTCGAAATATTTCTTTTCATACACCAAAAATAAGTCAAAAACCACTTCTAGTATAGGGCCGCTGCTCAGACAAGATGGATTCTACACTGACGACAACAAAGAAATGAGCGAGATACTGAAATCGCATTATGACTCAGTGTTCAGCGAGCCACTAACCAGTTTAAAGATAGACGATCCAAACAATCTTTCATGAATGAGCCTCAAAACCCTGCCAATGTAGGCCAGATTTATGACATAATTTTAACTCCACTAGACTTTGAGAAAGCCATCGACGACATGCCCATGCACTCAGCCCCAGGCCCAGACTCGTGGAACTCGGTGTTCATTAAAAACTGCAAGAAACCCCTCTCACGGGCCCTAAGTATGCTATGGAGAAGGAGCTTAGACAGAGGCGAGATTCCAGTCACTAAAAACAACAGATATAGCCTCACTCCATAAAGGTGGCAGCAAAGCAGTAGCTAAGAACTATAGACCAATAGCTTTAACGTCCCACATCATAAAAATCTTTGAAAGAGTTCTAAGAAGCAGGATAGCAAACCACCTGGACTCCCAAAAATTGCACAACCCAGGGCAACATGGTTTCAGAGCAGGTCGCTCCTGCCTCTCACAACTGCTTGACCACTATGATATGGTCCTAGATGCACTGGAAAACAAACAGAATGAGGATGTAGTATACATAGACTTTGCAAAAGCCTTTGACAAGTGCGACCATGGTGTAATAGCACACAAAATGCGTGTTAAAGGGATAACCGGCAAAGTAGGCAGATGGATCTTCAACTTTCTAATCAATCGCACACAAAGAGTAGTGGTAAACAGAGTTAAATCAGATGCTGCCATAGTGAAGAGCTCTGTCCCACAAGGCACAGTACTCGCACCTATCCTGTTCCTTATTCTCATATCAGACATAGACAGAGACGTAAACCACAGCACTGTATCATCTTTTGCAGACGATACTAGGATCTGCATGAGAGTGTCATCCATTGAGGACACGGCAAAGCTCCAAGAAGATATAAATCAAGTTTTCCAATGGGCAACAGAGAACAATATGATGTTCAATGAAGACAAATTCCAACTACTCCGTTATGGAAAACTGGAGGAAATAATAACTAGAACTGAGCATACTACAAACTCCAATCACACAATAGAGCGAAAAAGTAATGTGAGAGACCTGGGAGTGGTAATGTCTGAAGACCTCACCTTCCAGGACCACAACAATGCCACTATCACAGCTGCGAGGAAACTGATAGGATGGATAATGAGAACATTCAAGACAAGAGATGCTAAGCCAGTGATGATCCTTTTTAAATCACTTATTCTCTCTAGGCTGGAATACTGCTGTACATTAACATCAACATTCAAGGCAGGTGAAATTGCAGAACTAGAGAATGTACAGAGACCCTTTACTGCACGTATAAGTTCCATCAAACACCTTAACTACTGGGAGCGCCTGGAAGCACTTGACTTGTACTCACTGGAGCGCAGGCGAGAGAGATATATCATAATCTACACCTGGAAGATTCCGGATGGACTGGTCCCTAATATGCACACAACAATCACTCCATACGAAAGCAAAAGACTTGGCAGGTGATGCAACATACC
>NC_091299.1:25563194-25588194 GCF_038502225.1 Cherax quadricarinatus
GGTTAGGTAAGGTTAGGTTAGGTTAGGTTAGGTTAGGTTAGGTTAGGTTAGGTTAGGTAAGGTTAGGTTAGGTTAGGTTAGGTTAGGTTAGGTTAGGTTAGGTTAGGTTAGTTTAAGTTAGGTTAGGCTAGGTTAGGTTAGCTTCTGTTAGGTAAGAATAGGTTAGGTTAGGTAAGGTTAGGTTAGGTTAGGTTAGGTTAGGTTAGGTTAGGTTAGGTTAGGTTAGGTTAGGTTAGTTTAGTTAGGTTAGGTTAGGTTAGGTTAGTTTAAGTTAGGTTAGGCTAGGTTAGGTTAGCTTCTGTTAGGTAAGAATAGGTTAGGTTAGGTAAGGTTAGGTTAGGTTAGGTTAGGTTAGGTTAGGTTAGGTTAGTTTAGTTAGGTTAGGTTAGGTTAGGTTAGGTTAGGTTAGGTTAGGTTAGGTTAGGTTAGGTTCGGTTAGGTTAGGTTAGGTTAGGTTAGGTTAGGTTAGGTTAGGTTAGTTTAGTTAGGTTAGGTTAGGTTATGTTAGGTTAGGTTAGGTTAGGTTAGGTTAGGTTAGGTTAGGTTAGGTTAGTTTAGTTAGGTTAGGTTAGGTTAGGTTAGCTTCTGTTAGGTAAGAATAGGTTAGGTTAGGTTAGGTTAGGTTAGGTTAGGTTAGGTTAGGTTAGGTTAGGTAAGGTTAGGTTAGGTTAGGTTAGGTTAGGTTAGGTTAGGTTAGGTTAGGTTAGGTTAGGTAAGGTTAGGTTAGGTTAGGTTAGGTTAGGTTAGGTTAGGTTAGGTTAGGTTAGTTTAAGTTAGGTTAGGCTAGGTTAGGTTAGCTTCTGTTAGGTAAGAATAGGTTAGGTTAGGTAAGGTTAGGTTAGGTTAGGTTATGTTAGGTTAGGTTAGGTTAGGTTAGGTTAGGTTAGTTTAGTTAGGTTAGGTTAGGTTAGGTTAGGTTAGTTTAAGTTAGGTTAGGCTAGGTTAGGTTAGCTTCTGTTAGGTAAGAATAGGTTAGGTTAGGTAAGGTTAGGTTAGGTTAGGTTAGGTTAGGTTAGGTTAGGTTAGGTTAGGTTAGGTTAGGTTAGGTTAGGTTAGGTTAGTTTAGTTAGGTTAGTGTTCTTTTTTTGGTCGTCACCCGTTGATCTGTTGCCGTTGCTCGTGGTACTCCTAGCAGTCTGCATTTTTTGCTAGGTGCTAGGAGCAACTAGCGACATCAAGACGCCAGGCTAGGTGCTAGGAGCAACTAGCGACATCTTCAAGACGCCAGGCTAGGTGCTAGGAGCAACTAGCAACATCTTTAAGACGCCAGGCTAGGTGCTAGGAGCAACTAGCAACATCTTTAAGACGCCAGACTAGGTGCTAGGAGCAACAAGCGACATCTTCAAGACGCCAGGCTAGGTGCTAGTAAGGACTGGACGTCCTATATGTCTTCTCAGTACGTCAGTAGTGGCTAGTAGTAGTTAGTAGTGACTGGTAGTAGCTAGTAGTGGCTAGTAGTAGCTATTAGTGACTAGTAGTGGGTAGTAGTGGCCAGTATTGTGCTAGTAGTGGCCACTAGTGGCTAATAATGGCCAGTAGTGGCTAGTAGTGTGCTAGTAGTGGCCAGTAGTGTGCTAGTAGTGGACACTAGTGGCTAATAGTGGCCAGTAGTGGCCAGTAGTGTGCTAGTAGTGGCCAATAGTGGCTATTAGTGGCTAATAATGGCTAGTAGTGGCCAGTAGTGGCCAGTAGTGACTAATAGTGGCTAATAGAGGCTAGTGGTGGCCAGTAGTGGCTATTGGTGCTAATAGGGGCTAGTAGTGGCCAGTAGTGGCCAGTAGTGGCAAGTAGTGGCTAATAGTGGCCAGTAGAAGCGAGCAGTGGCCACTAGTCGTTAGTAGAGGTAGCAGTGGCCAGTAATGGCTAGTTGTGGCTAATAGTGGCTAATAAAGGCTAGTAGTGACTAGCAGTGGCTAGTAGTAGTGGCCAGCAGTGGGTAGTAGTGGCTGATAGTAGCGAGTAGTGGCCTGTAATGGCTAGTAGTCACTAGTAGTGGCCAGCAGTGGGTAGTAGTGGCTGATAGTAGCGAGTAGAGGTCTGTAATGGCTAGTAGTCGCTAGTAGTGGCCAGCAGTGGGTAGTAGTGGCTAATAATGACTAGTAGTTTCAAGTAGTGGCTAGTTGAACATTAAAATGGTATAAAATACCGACAGATTGTTAGGTAAGACACATATGCAACAGTTAGGTATCTTTATTTCGAAACGTTTCGCCTACACAGTAGGCTTCTTCAGTCGAGTACAGAAAAGTTGATAGAAGCAGAAGATACTTGAAGACGATGTAATCAGTCCATCACCCTTAAAGTTTTGAGGTGGTCAGTCCCTCAGTCTGGAGAAGAGCATTGTTCAGTAGTCTGAAACAATATTGTTTCAGACTACTGAACAATGCTCTTCTCCAGACTGAGGGACTGACCACCTCAAAACTTTAAGGGTGATGGACTGATTACATCGTCTTCAAGTATCTTCTGCTTCTATCAACTTTTCTGTACTCGACTGAAGAAGCCTACTGTGTAGGCGAAACGTTTCGAAATAAAGATACCTAACTGTTGCATATGTGTCTTACCTAGTGGCTAGTTGTTTGCTAGTAGTGGTTAGCAGCCTTTTGTACTGGCTATATGTGTACTAGGAAGCGACAACTACCCTCCACTTCACACTAGCCAGTGAGGGCTAGTACAGTGCCACGCCCCCTCCCCCCACCCTCAACTTACCGTCCAAGACTTTCACGTATAACTCGAGAATGACATCCGATCGCCTTCAGATGTCGAACCGCGGTCAACGGTTGCTAGTTGAAGGTCAGTGCCTGCCTGTCTGCCTGCCTGCCTGTCTGCCTGCCTGCCTGTCTGCCTGCCTGCCTGCCTGCCTGCCTGCCTGCCTGCCTGCCTGTCTGTCTGCCTTCCTGCCTGTCTGCCTGTCTGCCTGCCTACCTGTCTGCCTGCCTGTCTGCCTGCCTGCCTGCCTGTCTGCCTGCCTGTCTGTCTGTCTGCCTGCCTGCCTGCCTGCCTGCCTGTCTGCCTGTCTGTCTGTCTGCCTGTCTCCCTGCCTGCCTGCCTGCCTGCCTGTCTGCCTCTCTGCCTGTCTGCCTGCCTGTCTGCCTGCCTGTCTGCCTGCCTGCCTGTCTGCCTGTCTGTCTGCCTGCCTGTCTGCCTGCCTGTCTGCCTGTCTGCCTGCCTGCCTGCCTGTCTGCTTGTCTGCCTGCCTGCCTGCCTGTCTGTCTGCCTGCCTGCCTGCCTGTCAGTCATAGGTGGTGTCACATTTGTTCAATGTGGAAGTAGGTCGTGCCCAAGAATTAGGCAAGCGAAGAATTCCTAAGTATTAAGATCCCAAGAAGCTGCGGTGTCTGACAGGTTTGTAGATGAATGGTGACACCACCTATGACTGCTGCACCTCTCCTGCCATACGGTTTATAAGCTCCTTCTCAGCACGTATGCCGTATTCTATTCAAGATTGATGGACTGAACACATCGACTCAAGGTTGAGGGACTGATTACCTCATTCTCCTCCTGTTCTTCAAGTTTCTCCTACGTATGGACTGATGAAGCCACTGTGTGGCGAAACGTTTCCTCAATAAAGATACCCAAGAGTTGCACATGTGTCTAATTTATCAACATGTCGGTTCTCTGAACCATTCATCAACTTGTCTGGGCCTACAGCCTTTTCTTGGTCAAGCAATTTAAGAAGGAAATACACCTCTTCCTGCCTTATTGTCTCCAGTGACAGTTTTGACACAGTTCTTGCAGCTAGCAAAGTGTTCAGCAAAGAGATCCGCTTTCTCTTGACTACTAGTAGAGGTGATCCCATCCTGTCGATTTAGAGGCGGAATGAGTTCATCAGGCAGATAACCTTGTCTGTCCTTGACCAGGAACCACCAGGTTCTGGAGCCTACCCTACCTGATGCTAGCTTTCTTTTAGTGTCCACCTCTCTCTCTCTCTCTCTCTCTCTCTCTCTTCCAGTTCCTGTCTTCCACAGTACAGACACTGTACATTCAGCACTACAATATTAATACAGCACTAATACAACACTACAGCATTAATACAACTGATACTGGGGATTAATTTTCGTGTCAATTTAAAGAGAAAAAAAAATAGAGCAGCCAACACCCCTGTCTACAGGGTCCCATTAGTGACCCCTGTTTACAGGGGTCCCAGGAGTGACCCCTATCTACAAAGGTCCCAGGAGTGACCCCTGTCTACATGGGTCCCAGGAGTGACCCCTATCTACAGGGGTCCCATGAGTGACCCCTGTCTACATGGGTCCCAGGAGTGACCCCTATCTACAGGGGCCCAAGGAGTGATCCCTGTATACCGGGGTCCTAGGAGTGGCCCCTGTTTTCAGGGATCCAGGAAGCGACCCGTGTCTAAAGAAGTCCTGGGAGCGACCCCTGTAGACAGGGGTCACTCCCAGGACTCTCCCTGTCTACAGTGTACGTTAAAGACTTGGTTTTGGGAATGAACTACAGTTGAGGTCGTGTCGACTCCAGAGTACTTCAGAGTACCGGAGGAAGTGACAGCAGAAGTGACAGAGGCTGGGACCCACCAGTGAAAGTATGTCATGTCGCAGAGATGGGCATGTCACAGGTGGGTCCAGCCCATCTATGACATAATTTCAACTGCTACACCTCATGTCCATCTTCCAGGTGTCATCTTCCAGGGTCTTCTGTGTCCACTGTTAACCTAATCTTCCACTCTCTTTGTATATCAGTCACATTATTGAATTCATAAATCCACTGCCTGGCCAAACACCTTTAAATGGATATCCAGACGTTACACATGTGTCTAATGTGTCTAATGTGTCTAATGTGTCTAATGCTCATCAGAGAGTAGACTGAGACAGGATCTAATGGTTGTGTATAAACGAAGTATTGTATAATTCCAGTGTTGTTAGTAAGGTTTAGCAGACATCCAGCCAAGAGAGTGTTAGCAACACTGAGCAACACTTGCAACACGTAGCGTCAGTAAGGCAGTCATGCACTTAAACGTTTATTAATGGGTTAGACATAGGTCAGAGTGGCAGTGTTTACCCACACCGTGGTTGGTGTGTTCTCACGTGTGTCACCAGACACTTAAGAAGGGATGTCATATAATGAGAACACAGGAGGGAGGGAGAGTTGGAGGGAGCTAGGAGGAAGCTAGGGAGGGAGCTAGGGAGGGAACTTGGAGGGAGCTAGGGAGGGAACTTGCAGGGAGCTAGGTAGGGAGGGAGCTAGGTAGGGAGCTAGGGAGGGAACCTTGTCAAACCCTATGTAAAAGAGAGAGATAGATAGATAGAGAGAGAGAGAGAGAGAGAGAGAGAGAGAGAGAGAGAGAGAGAGAGTCAGAGACAGACAGACGGAGACAGACAGACAGACAGACAGAGACAAAGAGATAGAGAGAGAGAGAGAGAAAGAGAGAGAGAGAGAGAGAGAGAGAGAGAGAGAGAGAGAGAGAGAGAGAGAGAGAGAGAGAGAGAGAGAGAGAGAGAGAGAGAGAGAGAGAGAGAGAGAGAGTCAGAGACAGACAGACGGAGACAGACAGACAGACAGACAGAGACAAAGAGAGAGAGATAGATAGATAGATAGATAGATAGATAGATAGAGAGAGAGAGAGAGAGAGAGAGAGAGAGAGGGGGGGGCTGTGACACAAACCAACAATTTTTCGTTCATATTTATAAATATTACTGGCATACATGGACCACGACCACCAAAATATACACACTGGTTGTAGCGACCTTCACCGGAATATACACACTGACCACCATCACTATAATATACACACTGGTTATGACGACCACAACTAGACACACAGGTTATAAGTATACAATGGACCTCGTAGACAAGAAGAGTGACACAGACCTTGCAACACAGATCTTGCAACACAGATCTTGCAACACAGACCTTGCAACACATACCTTGCAACATTAGACTCTTGTAAATATATACTCTTGTAACACAGACTTGCAACATACAGACTTTGCAACATAGACTTTGTGAACACAGATCTTGGTAACACAGACTTTAACATAGACTTGTAACACAGACCTTGCAAATACAGACTTGTAAATATAGACTTTGCAAATACAGACTCTTGCAACACAGACTTTGTAACACAGACTTGCAACACAGACTTTGTAACACAGACCTGCAACACAGACCTTGCAACACAGACCTTGCAACACAGACCTTGCAACACAGACCTAGCAACACAGACCTTGCAACACAGACCTTGCAACACAGACCTTGCAACACAGACCTTGTAACACAGACCTAGCAACACAGACCTAGCAACACATACCTTGCAACACAGACCTTGCAACACAGACCTAGCAACACAGACCTTGCAACACAGACCTTGCAACACAGACCTTGCAACACAGACCTTGCAACACAGACCTTGCAACACAGACCTTGCAACACAGACCTTGCAACACAGACCTTGCAACACAGACCTTGCAACACAGACCTTGCAACACAGACCTTGCAACACAGACCTTGCAACACAGACCTTGCAACACAGACCTTGCAACACAGACCTTGCAACACAGACCTTGCAACACAGACCTTGCAACACACTCCTCATTAACATTCACAACACACTGTTGATCTCATATATATTCATAAAGTTTTAAATCCCCTACCTGAAGACGGCAGGCAGGCTGGCAGGCTGGCAGGCTGGCAGGCAGGCAGGCAGGCAGGCAGGCAGGCAGGCAGGCAGGCAGGCACGCAGGAAAGCAGGCAGGCAGGCAGGCAAACAAGCAGGCAGGCAGGCCGGCAGGCGGGCAGGCAAGCAAGCAGGTAAGCAAGAAGGCAGGCAGATAGGCAAGCAGGCCGGCAGGTAGGTAGGTAGGCAGGCAGGCAGGCAGGCAGGCAGACAAGCAGGCAGGCAGGCAGACAGGCAGGAAGGCAGGCAAGCAGACAGGCAGGCAGACAGGTAGAAAGGCAGGCAAGCAGACAGGCAGGCAAGCAGGCAGTCAGACAAGCACGCAGGAAGGCAGGCAGTCATGCAAGCAGGCAGGCAGGCAGACAAGCAGGCACGCAGACAGACAGGCAGGAAGGCAGGCAGGCAGGCAAGCAATCAGGCAGGAAGGCAGGCAGTCATGCAAACAGGCAGGCAGGCAGGCAGGCAGGCAGGTAGGCAGGCAGGTAGGCAGGCAGGCAAGCAGGCAGTCAGACAAGCACGCAGGAAGGCAGGCAGTCATGCAAGCAGGCAGGCAGGCAGACAAGCAGGCACGCAGACAGACAGGCAGGAAGGCAGGCAGGCAGGCAAGCAATCAGGCAGGAAGGCAGGCAGTCATGCAAACAGGCAGGCAGGCAGGCAGGCAAGCAGGTAGGCAGGCAGGTAGGCAGGCAGGCAAGCAGCCAGGCAGGCAGGCAGGTAGGCAGGCAGGCAAGCAGGCAGGCAGGCAGGCAGGTAGGCAGGCAAGCAGGCAGGCAGGCAAGCATGCAGAAAGGCAAGCAGGCAGGCAAGCAGGCAGGCAAGCAAGCAGGCAAGCAGACAGGCAGACAGGCAGGAAGGCAGGCAAGAAGACAGGCAGGCAAGCAGGCAGTCAGCCAAGCAGGCAGGAAGGCAGGCAGTCATGCAAGCAGGCAGGCAGGACGACAAGCAGGCAGACAGACGGACAGGCAGGAAGGCAGGCAGGCAAGCAGGCAGGAAGGCAGGCAGTCATGCAAGCAGGCAGGCAGCCAGCCAGGCAGGCAAGCAGGCACACAGGCAAGCAGGCACACAGGGAAGCATGCACGCAGGCAGGCAGGCAAGCAGGCACGCAGGGAAGCATGCACGCAGGCAGGCAGGCAAGCAGGCAAGCAGGGAAGCATGCACGCAGGCAGGCAGGCAAGCAGGCAGGCAGACAGGCAGGCAGGCAAGCAGGCAGGAAGGCAGGCAGGCAGACAGGCAGGCAGGCAGACAGGCAGGCAGGCAGGCAGGCAGGCAGGCAAGCAGGCAGGCAGGCAGGCAGGCAGGCAGACAAGCAGGCAGGCAGACAGGCAGGCAGGCAGACAGGCAGGCAGGCAGACAGGCAAGCAGGCAGGCAGACAGGCAGGCAGGCAAGCAGGCAGGCAGGCAGGCAGGCAGGCAGACAGGCAGGCAGGCAGACAGGCAGGCAGGCAGACAGGCAGGCAGGCAGACAGGCAGGCAGGCAGGCAGGCAGGCAGGTAAGCAGGCAGGCAGGCAGGCAGACAGGCAGGCAGGCAGACAGGCAGGCAGGCAGACAGGCAGGCAGGCAAGCAGGCAGGCAGGCAGGCAGGCAGGCAGACAGGCAGGCAGGCAGACAGGCAGGCAGGCAGACAGGCAGGCAGGCAAGCAGGCAGGCAGGCAGGCAGGCAGGCAGGCAGGCAGGCAGGCAAGCAGGCAGGCAGGCAGGCAAGCAGGCAGGCAGGCAGGCAGGCAGGCAAGCAGGCAGGCAGGCAGGCAGGCAAGCAGGCAGGCAGGCAGGCAGGCAGGCAGGCAGGCAGGCAGGCAGGCAGGCAGGCAGGCAGACAGGCAGACAGGCAGGCAGACAGGCAGGCAGACAGGCAGGCAGGCAGACAGGTAGACAGGCAGGCAGACAGGCAGGCAGACAGGCAGGCAGACAGGTAGACAGGCAGGCAGACAGGCAGGCAGACAGGCAGGCAGGCAGGCAGACAGACAGGCAGGCAGGCAGGCAGGCAGACAGGCAGACAGGCAGGCAGACAGGCAGGCAGGCAGACAGGCAGGCACTGACCTTCAACTAGCAAACTGCTGACTGCGGTTCGACATCTGAAGGCGACTGATGTCATTCTCGGTTATACGTGAAAGTCTTGGACGGTGCTGGAGGGTGGGGGAGGGGCGGCACTGTACTCAGCCCTCACTGGCTAGTGAAGTGGAGGTAGTTGTCGCTTCCTAGTACACACATATAGCCAGTACAAAAGGCTACAAGTAACCACTACTAGCAAACAACTAGCCACCACTTGAAACTACTTGTCATTGGTTAGGCCACTACTACCCACTGCTGGCCACTACTAGCGACCACTAGCCATTACAGGCCTCACTGCCACTATCAGCCACTACTACCCACTGCTGGCCATCACCACTAGCGAGACACTAGCCAATACAGCCACTACTGCCACTATCAGCCACTACCACCCACCGCCAGCCACCACTACTAGCCACTGCTAGTCACCACTAGCCTTTATTACTACTTCATTAGCCACAACTGGGCCATTACTGGCCACACACCCCACTAACGACTAGTGGCCAATTTGCTCGCTTCTACTGGTCACTGAGCAAAGCCACTACTGGCCACTCACGGCCACTACTAGCCCTTATTAGCACTGGCATTAATAGCTACTACTGGCCACCACCAGCTCTATTAGCTACTGATAGCCACTACTGGTTACTACTGGCCACTACCACACATAGCCACTAATAGCCACTCATTGGCCACTACTAGCACACTACTGGCCACTACTGGCCACTATTAGTCACTAGTACCACTACTGTGCTATCAATTACTGGCCACTACTAGCACACTACCAGCCACTACTGGCCACAGATAGCCACTAGTAGGCCACTACTAGCACAATACTGGCCACTACTACCCAATTACTAGTCACTAATAGCTACTACTAGCCACTCAGCCAGCGCCACCAGTCACTACTAACTACTACTAGCCACTACTGACGTACCGAGAAGACATAAGTATAGACGTCCAGTCCTTTACTAGCACCTAAACGGCGTCTTGAAGATGCTGCTAGCTGCTCCCAGCACCCACCCGGGCGTCTTAAAGATGTCGCTAGCTGCTCCTAGCACCTAGCTCCATGGGTCTTGATAAATGCTAGTTGCTCCTAGCACTTAGCAAAAAATGCAGACTGCTAGGAGTACCACGAGCAACGGCAACAGATCAACGGGTGACGACCAAAAACAGAACACCAACAGGAGAGAATTGACAGTTGAGGATCAACGGATAAGGATCAAGAAGCAAGAATCAACAGGAGAGGATCCACAGGAGAGTATCAACAGGCAAGGACCAATAGGAGAGGATCAACAGGCAAGTATCAACAGGAGAGAATCATCAGGCAAGGATCCACAGGAGAGGATCAACAGGCAAGGACCAACAGGAGAGGATCAACAGGCAAGTATCAACAGAAGAGAATCATCAGGCAAGGATCCACAGGAGAGGATCAGCAGGTAAGGATCAACAGGAGAGGATCAACAGGCAAGTATCAAGAGGAGAGAATCATCAATCAAGGATCCACAGGAGAGGATTAACAGGCAAGGATCAACAGGAGAGGATCAACAGGCAAGTATTAACAAGAGAGAATCATCAGGCAAGGATCCACAGGAGAGGATCAACAGGTGAAGGGTAACAGGATGGGTGTTTCCTTGTTAAACAGGTGTCATCAGAGTTCACTCTGCTTACATCACTCAGAGAGAGAGAGAGAGAGAGAGAGAGAGAGAGAGAGAGAGAGAGAGAGAGAGAGAGAGAGAGAGAGAGAGAGAGAGAGAGAGAGAGAGAGAGAGAGAGAGAGAGAGAGAGAGAGAGAGAGAGGTAGTGTTGGTGAATCATGAGTTAATGTACTGTTGGAGAGTCAAGGGCTAATGTAGTGTTGGTGAGTCATGGGTTAATGTAGTGTTGGTGAATCATGGGTTAATGTAGTGTTGGTGAATCATGAGTTAATGTAGTGTTGGTGAATCATGGGTTAATGTAGTGTTGGAGAATCATGGGTTAATGTAGTGTTGGTGAATCATGGGTTAATGTAGTGTTGGAGAATCATGGGTTAATGTAGTGTTGGTGAATCATGGGTTAATGTAGTGTTGGTGAATCATGGGTTAATGTAGTGTTGGAGAATCATGGGTTAATGTAGTGTTGGAGAATCATGGGTTAATGTAGTGTTGGAGAATCATGGGTTAATATAGTGTTGGAGAATCATGGGTTAATGTAGTGTTGGAGAATCATGGGTTAATTTGGTGTTGGAGAATCATGGGTTAATGTAGTGTTGGTGAATCATTGCTTAATATAGTGTTGGTGAATCATGGGTTAATGTAGTGTTGGAGAATCATGGGTTAATATAGTGTTGGAGAATCATGGGTTAATTTGGTGTTGGAGAATCATGGGTTAATGTAGTGTTGGAGAATCATGGGTTAATGTAGTGTTGGAAAATCATGGGTTAATGTAGTGTTGGAGAATCATGAGTTAATGTAGTGTTGGAGAATCATGAGTTAATGTAGTGTTGGAGAATCATGAGTTAATGTAGTGTTGGAGAATCATGAGTTAATGTAGTGTTGGTGAATCATGAGTTAATGTAGTGTTAGAGAATCATGGGTTAATGTAGTGTTGGAGAATCATGGGTTAATGTAGTGTTGGAGAATCATGGGTTAATGTAGTGTTGGAGAATCATGGGTTAATGTAGTGTTGGTGAATCATGAGTTAATGTAGTGTTGATGAATCAGGGGTTAATGTAGTGTTGGATAATCATGGGTTAATGTAGTGTTGGTGAATCATGGGTTAATGTAGTGTTGATGAATCAGGGGTTAATGTAGTGTTGGTGAATCATGAGTTAATGTAGTGTTGATGAATCATGGGTTAATGTAGTGTTGGTGAATCATGGGTTAATGTAGTGTTGGAGAATCATGAGTTAATGTAATGTTGGTGAATCATGGGTTAATGTAGTGTTGGAGAATCATGAGTTAATGTAGTGTTGGTGAATCATGAGTTAATGTAGTTTTTGTAGAATCACGGGTTAATGTAGTGTTGGAGAATCATGGGTTAATGTAGTGTTGGAGAATCATGGGTTAATATAGTGTTGGAGAATCATGGGTTAATGTAGTGTTGGAGAATCATGGGTTAATTTGGTGTTGGAGAATCATGGGTTAATGTAGTGTTGGTGAATCATTGGTTAATATAGTGTTGGTGAATCATGGGTTAATGTAGTGTTGGTGAATCATAGGTTAATGTAGTGTTGGTGAATCATGGGTTAATATAGTGTTGGAGAATCATGGGTTAATGTAGTGTTGAAAAATCATGGGTTAATGTAGTGTTGGTGAATCATGGGTTAATGTAGTGTTGGTGAATCATGAGTTAATGTAGTGTTGGTGAATCATGGGTTAATGTAGTGTTGGTGAATCATGGGTTAATGTAGTGTTGGTGAATCATGGGTTAATGTAGTGTTGGAGAATCATGGGTTAATGTAGTGTTGGAGAATCATGGGTTAATGTAGTGTTGGTGAATCATGGGTTAATGTAGTGTTGGTGAATCATGGGTTAATGTAGTGTTGGTGAATCATGGGTTAATGTAGTGTTGGAGAATCATGGGTTAATGTAGTGTTGGTGAATCATGGGTTAATGTAGTGTTGTTGGAGAATCATGAATCATAGGTTAATGTAGTGTTGGTGAATCATGTGTTAATGTAGTGTTGGAGTGTTGGTGAATCATGAGTTAATGTAGTGTTGGTGAATCATGGGTTAATGTAGTGTTGGTGAATCATGGGTTAATGTAGTGTTGGTGAATCATGGGTTAATGTAGTGTTGGTGAATCATGGGTTAATGTAGTGTTGGTGAATCATGGGTTAATGTAGTGTTGGTGAATCATGAGTTAATGTAGTGTTGGTGAATCATGGGTTAATGTAGTGTTGGTGAATCATAGGTTAATGTAGTGTTGGTGAATCATGAGTTAATGTAGTGTTGGTGAATCATGGGTTAATGTAGTGTTGGTGAATCATAGGTTAATGTAGTGTTGGTGAATCATGAGTTAATGTAGTGTTGGTGAATCATGGGCTAATGTAGTGTTGGTGAATCATGGGATAATGTACTGCTGGAGAATAATGGGTTAATGTAGTGTTGGAGAATCATGGGTTAATGTAGTGTTAGAGAATCATGGGTTAATATAGTGTTGGAGAATCATGGGTTAATATAGTGTTGGTGAATCATGGGTTGATGTAGCATTGGTGAATCATGGGTTAATGTAGTGTTGGTGAATCATGGGTTAATGTAGTGTTGGTGAATCATGGGTTAATGTAGTGTTGGTGAATCATGGTTTAATGTAATGTCGGAGAATCATGGGTTAATGTAGTGTTGGTGAATCATGGGTTAATGTGGTGTTGGAAATCATGGGTTAATGTAGTGTTGGAGAATCATGGGCTAATGTAGTGTTGGAGAATCATGGGTTAATGTAGTGTTGGAGAATCATGGGTTAATGTAGTGTTGGTGAATCATGGGTTAATGTAGATCATGTTGATGTGAATCATGAGTTAATGTAGTGTTGGTGAATCATGGGTTAATGTAGTGTTGGTGAATCATGGGTTAATGTAGTGTTGGTGAATCATGGGTTAATGTAGTGTTGGTGAATCATGGGTTAATGTAGTGTTGGAGAATCATGGGTTAATGTAGTGTTGGTGAATCATTGGTTAATGTAGTGTTGGTGAATCATGAGTTAATGTAGTGTTGGTGAATCATGGGTTAATGTAGTTTTGTAGAATCATGGGTTAATGTAGTGTTGGTGAATCATTGGTTAATGTAGTGTTGGAGAATCATGGGTTAATGTAGTGTTGGAGAATCATGGATTAATGTAGTGTTGGAGAATCATGGGTTAATGTAGTGTTGGTGAATCATGGGTTAATGTAGTGTTGATGAATCATGAGTTAATGTAGTGTTGGTGAATCATGGGTTAATGTAGTGTTGGAGAATCATGAGTTAATGTAGCGTTGGAGAATCATGAGTTAATGTAGTGTTGGAGAATCATGAGTTAATGTAGTGTTGGAGAATCATGGGTTAATGTAGTGTTGGTGAATCATGGGCTAATGTAGTGTTGGTGAATCATGAGTTAATGTAGTGTTGGTGAATCATGGGTTAATGTAGTGTTGGTGAATCATGGGTTAATGTAGTGTTGGTGAATCATGAGTTAATGTACTGTTGGTGAATCATGGGTTAATGTAGTGTTGGTGAATCATGGGTTAAGGCAGTATTTGAGAATCATGGGTTAATGTAATGATCATGGTAATGATGGTAGTGATCATGATGGTGATGGTAAGGGTGGTCATGGTAGTGATCATGATGGTGATGGTAAGGGTGGTCATGGTAGTGATGATCATGGTAGTGATAATAGTGGTGATGGTTTGGGTGATCATGGTAGTGATGATCATGGTAGTGATGGTAGTGATGATCATGGTAGTGATGGTAGTGATGATCATGGTAGTGATGGTAGTGATGATCATGGTAGTGATGGTAGTGATGATCATGGTAGTGATGGTAGTGATGATCATGGTAGTGATGGTAGTGATGATCATGGTAATAATGGTAGTGGTGATGATGGTATTGATTGTAATGATGTTCATGGTAGTGATCGTAGTGATGATCATGGTAGTGATGGCAGTGGTGATCATGGTATTGATGGTAGTGGTGGTCATGGTAGTGATGGTAGTGATGATAGTGGTAGTGGTGATTATGGTAGTGTTGGTAGTGATGATCATAGTGGTGATGGTAGTGATGATCATGATGGTGATGGTTGTGGTGATCATGGTAGTGATGATAGTGGTAGTGATGGTAGTGGTGATCATGGTAGTGTTGGTAGTGATGAACATAGTGGTGATGGTAGTGATGATCATGATAGTGATGGTAGTGGCGATCATGGTAGTGATGGTAGATGGTAGTGATGTTCATGGGAGCTGACAGCAATGATAGTGATGGTGGTGACAGTCATGATTCTTCTGGTAGTCATGAAGCTGATCGTAGTCATGGTGACTGATAGTACTCATGGTGGCTCATTGTCGTCTTTTCGGGTCATGTTAGTCATGGTGGGTCATGGTAATCATGGTGGGTTATTGTGGGTCATGATAGTCATGGTGAGTAATGGTAATTATGGTGGGTCATAGTTGTCAAGGTAGTCACGGTGAGTCATGGTAGGTCATGGTGAGTCATAGTTGTCATGGTAGTCATGGTGGATCATGGTAGTCATGGTAGATCATGGTAGTCGTGAGTCATGGTAGTCATAGTGGGTCATGGTAGTCATGGTAGGTCATGGTAGTCATGAGTCATGGTAGTCATAGTGGGTCATGGTAGTTATAGTGGGACATGGTGGATCATGGTAGTTATTGTAGTCATGGTGAGTCATGGTAGTCATTGTAGTCATGGTGAGTCATGGTAGTCATTGTAGTCATGGTGAGTCATGGTAGTCATTGTAGTCATGGTAAGTCATGGTAGTCATTGTAGTCATGGTGAGTCATGGTAGTCATTGTGGGTCATGGTAGTCATGGTGGGTCATGGTAGTTACGGTGGGTCATGGCAGTCATTGTAGTCATGATGAGTCATAGTGGGTCATGGTAGTCACGGTAGTCATGGTGGGTCATTGTAGTCATGAGCCATGGTAGTCATGGTAGTCATGGTAGCCATGGTGGGTCATGGTAGTTATGGTGGATCATGGTAGTCATGGTAGGTCATGGTGGTCATGAGTCATGGTAGTCATGGTGGGTCATGGTAGATATGGTGAGTCATGTAGCCATTGTAGTCATGGTGAGTCATGGTAGTCATTGTCGGTCATGGTAGTCACGGTGGGTCATTGTAGTCATGAGTCATGGTAGTCATGGTGGGTCATGGTAGTTATGGTGGGACATAGTAGTCATTGTAATCATGGTGGGTCATGGCTGGTCATGGTAATCATGATAGCCATAGTGGGTTATAATAGTCATGATGGGTCATAGTGGGTCATGGTAGTCATGGTGGTGGAGATGGTTCACGTATCCTTGTTCCCACGGTGTGGGCGTGCGGGAGGGCAGCCATCCCAGCACGACCCACGCCCCTGGTGGTGGTGGTGGTGATGGTAGTGGTGGCAGTAGTGATGGTGGTGGTAGTGGTGGCAACAGTGGTGGCAGCAGTGGTGGCAGCAGTGGTGGCAGCAGTGGTGGCAGCAGTGGTGGCAACAGTGGTGGCAACAGTGGTGGCAACAGTGGTGGCAGCAGTGGTGGCAACAGTGGTGGCAGCAGTGGTGGCAGTCTAGCTGGTACCACTACTACTTCTGGCTCACTTCTAGCTGTTAGTTATCTGCTGGAGGCGGCCCACACCAGGACCTGACGCTCCGTCAGGATCTCCCGGGGTAATCAGGAATGACTCCTTAATCCCAACAGCCCAGATCTCCCGCCCCTCCTATCCTCCTCCTCTAATAATCACGAAACTCAGGGCTTTCTATATAGTGGAGCCCTGAGACAATGTTGCCGTGGGTGGGGAGATGTGAGCCAGGGTCCAGGGCAAGCACGACTGCAGTATCTTGAGAAGTCTTGATCGCTAGATGCCTCCTCTGATTAATTTGGCGGAGAACCAGGTTCTTGGGGCAACCCTCACCTCCTCTGTTTCAGGTCTTGAGAGTAGGGACTCTAAGAGCCAGAATACCTCCTGGACAGAGTCGTGATGTAGCCCTTTACCGTAAAGCAATTGTGGTAAATGGCCAGAGTGGTTGGATTTGCCACGTACCTTCTGTCTCCTTCACAACTGCTTCGCAGGTAAGACTGAGCGTGTGGCGGCCCTCGCTGACGAGTGCCGGGAGTGCCACGTCACGGAACACCAAATGGAACGCTCGTTGTGTCCTACAAGACAGCTAGGGAGGCGACGAGAGGGCCGTGGAGAGGTGAGAGAGGGATCCCGGAGCGATCCTTTGAGGAAAGATCCAGTGAGAGTGTGTCGTCTGGATCAGTAGCTGTGAGGTGCTCACACGGCCTCGCCCGACACACTCACTCTACCCTCCACCTCATACTTAACAAGACAAAAACCGTAATTATCGTGCAGGTTTTTTTTTATTACTGCTGCCTCTTGCTCTGTGATATTAAGAGGATGAAGCTCTGCTCGGAGGCTCCTGTAAGGAGGCAGGAGGTGGAGGAGGAGGCTGAGAGGGAGGCAACATGACTGAGCCAGATTCTATATGTTACAAGCTTTATGGCCGCCCTGCAGGAGGGCAATTATTTTTGTCTCCACTCCCTTTTCTTATATTAATGATTCTCTCTCTCTCTCTCTCTCTCTCTCTCTCTCTCTCTCTCTCTCTCTCTCTCTCTCTCTCTCTCTCTCTCTAATATGAGCTAATCTTACAGATGAAAGCATCGTCATCACAGGTGACCTCACTTGATTGAACCCTACGGCAGCCTTTTATGTACCACTGTAACCTTTGTAGTTTCTAGCTCACCTCTCTACTTTCCTGTGTACCTTTGCACATAACTGCGCCCAGGTGTATTATTATTATTTGTAGCAGCAGCAGTAGTAATAGTAGTAGTGGTAGTAATAGTAGAAGCAGTAATAGTAGTAGTAGAAGTAGTAGTGGTAATAGTAATAGTAGTGATAGTAGTAGTGGTACTAGTGGTAGTAGTAGTGGTACTAGTGGTAGTAGTAGTGGTACTAGTGGTAACAGTAGTAGTGGTACTAGTGGTAGTAGTAGTGGTACTAGTGGTAGTAGTAGTGGTACTAGTGGTAGTAGTAGTGGTACTAGTGGTAACAGTAGTAGTGGTACTAGTGGTAGTAGTAGTGGTACTAGTGGTAGTAGTAGTGGTACTAGTGGTAGTAGTAGTGGTATTGGTGGTAGTAGTAGTGGTACTAGTGGTAGTAGTAGTGGTACTAGAGGTAGTAGTAGTGGTATTGGTGGTAGTAGTAGTGGTACTAGTGGAAGTAGTAGTGGTACTAGTGGTAGCAGTAGTGGTACTAGTGGAAGTAGTAGTGGTACTAGTGGTAGTAGTAGTGGTACTAGTGGTAGTAGTAGTGGTACTAGTGGTAGTAGTAGTGGTACTAGTGGTAGTAGTAGTGGTACTAGTGGTAGTAGTAGTGGTACTAGTGGTAGTAGTAGTGGTACTAGTGGTAGTAGTAGTGGTACTAGTGGTAGTAGTAGTGGTACTAGTGGTAGCAGTAGTGGTACTAGTGGTAGTAGCAGTGGTACTAGTGGTAGTAGTAGTGATACTAGTGGTAGTAGTAGTGGTACTAGTGGTAGTAGTAGTGGTACTAGTGGTAGTAGTAGTGGTACTAGTGGTAGTAGTAGTGGTACTAGTGGTAGTAGTAGTGATACTAGTGGTAGTAGTAGTGGTACTAGTGGTAGCAGTAGTGGTACTAGTGGTAGTAGTAGTGGTACTAGTGGTAGTAGTAGTGGTACTAGTGGTAGTAGTAGTGGTACTAGTGGTAGTAGTAGTGGTACTAGTGGTAGTAGTAGTGGTACTAGTGGTAGTAGTAGTGGTACTAGTGGTAGTAGTAGTGGTACTAGTGGTAGTAGTAGTGGTACTAGTGGTAGTAGTAGTGGTACTAGTGGTAGTAGTAGTGGTACTAGTGGTAGTAGTAGTGGTACTAGTGGTAGTAGTAGTGGTACTAGTGGTAGTAGTAGTGGTACTAGTGGTAGTAGTAGTGGTACTAGTGGTAGTAGTAGTGGTACTAGTGGTAGTAGTAGTGGTACTAGTGGTAGTAGTGAACCTGAGACCTTTGGGTTCGTGCCCTGCAGGCTTTGCCCATTGAGAGAGAGAGAGAGAGAGAGAGAGAGAGAGAGAGAGAGAGAGAGACAGCATCACATTCTATCTTATATTAATTGGATCTTCCAAAATCATTTAGGGTCTCGTAGCGTGTGTACTCACCTAGTTGTACTCACCTAGTTGTACTCACCTAGTTGTACTCACCTAGTTGTACTCACCTAGTTGTACTCACCTAGTTGTATTCACCTAGTTGTACTCACCTCCAGCTGTGCCTCACCCCCAGTTCAGGCACTCACCTAGTTGTACCTGTCTCAGCTGTACCACCTAGTTGTACCACCCGGTTGTACTCACCCAGTTGCACTCACCTAGCTGTACCTCACCTGTTGTGCTCACCTGGCTGTACCTCCACCATTGCACCACCCAGCTGTACCTCACCCAGTTGTACTCACCTGGCTGCACCTCACCTGGCTGCACCCCCGCCCAGCTGTACTCACCCAGCTGTACCTCACCTGCTTTCACCACCAGCTGTACCACCTAGTTGTACTCACCCAGTTGCACTCACCTAGTTGTACTCACCTGGTTGTACTCACCCAGTTGCATTCACTCAGTTGTACCCACCCAGTTGTACTCAATTGGTTGTACTCACCTGGTTGTACTCACCCAGTTGTACCTCACCCAGTTGTACCTGCCTGGAAGCTGTACTCACCTGGTTGTACTCACCTAGTTGTACCACCTAGTTGCACTCACCCCAGTTGTACTCACTCATTGTACCAATCTAGTTGTACTCACTCAGCTGTATTCAATTTTATTGTATTCACCCAGTTGTACTCACCTTAGTTGCACTCACCTGGTTGTACTCACCTAGTTGTACTCACTAGTTGTATTCACCTATTGTATTTCACCTAGCTGTACCCACCTAGTTGTACCACCCAGTTGCACTCACCTAGTTGTACTCCACCATTGTACCCACCTATTGTACCACCTGGTTGTACTCACCTAGTTGTGCCTCACCTAGCTGTACCACCCAGTTGTTACCCAGTTGTAGGCCCACCCAGTTGTATTCACCCATACTCACCCAGTTGTACTCACCCAGTTGCATTCACCCAGTTGTACTCACCTGCTGTATTCACTCAGCTGTATTCACCTAGTTGTATATTCACTCAGTTGTACTCACTCAGTTGTATTCAATTAGCTGTATCACAACTAGTTGTACTCCACCTAGTTGTACTCACTAGCTGTATTCACCTAGTTGCATCACCTAGTTGTACTCACCTAGTTGTATTCACCTAGCTGTATTCACCTTTAGTTGTGTACTAAATCTAGCTGTACTACCCAGTTGTATTCACTAGTTGCACTCACCCAGTTGTACTCACCTCAGTTGTATTCACCCAGTTGTATTCACCCAGCTGTACTCACCTAGTTGTACTCCACCTAGTTGGGTTCACCTAGTTGTGTTCACTCATAGTTGTACCACTCAGTTGTACTCACCTAGTTGTATTCACCTAGTTGTATTCACCTAGTTGTACTCACCTAGTTGTAATTTCACCTAGTTGTATTTCATCTAGTTGTATTCACCCAGCTGTACCTCACCCAGCTGTACTCACTCCAGCTGTGTCACCTAGTTGCACTCACCCAGTTGTACTCACCCCAGTTGTACCCATCTGTTGTACTCACCTAGTTGCACTCACCTAGTTGTACTCACCCAGTTGTACTCACCCAGTTGTACTCACCCAGTTGTATTCACCCAGTTGTACTCACCCAGTTGTACTCAAATTCCAGTTGTACTCACCTAGTTGTACCACCTAGTTGTACTCTATCAGTTGTACCACCCAGTTGCACTCTCACCCAGTTACTCACCCAGTTGGGTACCAATCTGGCACTCACTCAGTTGTACTCACCCAGTTGTACCACCTAGTTGTACTCACCAGTTGCACTCATCCAGTTGTACCACCTAGTTGTACTCACCTAGCTGTACCACCCAGCACAACACCACCTGGCTGTACCCACCCAGTTGTATTCACCTCCAGTTGTACTCACCTAGTTGTACCTCACCTAGTTGTACCACCTAGTTGTATTCACTCCAGTTGTACCACCCAGCTGCACTCACCTGGTTGTACCACCTAGTTGTGTACTCACCTAGTTGTACTCCACCCAGTTGTACCTGCAACACCTAGTTGCACTGTCTTCAGCTGTACCAATTTCCAGGTTGCACTCACCTAGTTGCACTCACCTCACTTTGTATCTCACCTAGTTGTACCTCACCTAGTTGTACTCACCTGGTTGTACCACCTTAGCTGTACTCAATTCCAGTTGCACTCCACCCAGCTGTACCTCACCCCAGTTGCATTCCACTCCAGTTGTACCACCAGTTGTACCACCTGGTTGCACCACCTAGCTGTACTCACCTAGTTGTACCACCCAGCTGCACCACCAGTTGTACCCACCGAGTTGCACCTAGTTGTACTCACCCAGTTGTACCCACCTAGCCACTCACCTAGTTGCACTCATCCAGCTGTGTCACCCAGTTGTACCACCCAGCTGTACCTCACACTAGTTGTACCTCACCTAGTTGTACCCACCTAGTTGTACTCATCTAGTTGTACCTCACCTAGTTGTACCTACCTAGCTGTACTCACCTAGTTGTACTCACCTAGATGTACTCTAGCTGTACTCACCCAGTTGTACTCACCTAGTTGTACCCACCCAGTTGTACCTCCATCTAGTTGCACTCACCCAGTTGTACCACCTAGTTGTACTCCACCAGTTGCACTCACCTAGTTGTACCTATCTAGTTGTACTCCACCTAGTTGTACTCACCTAGTTGTACCCACCTAGTTGTACTCCACCCCAGTTGTACTCACCCAGTTGTACTCACCTAGTTACCTCACCTAGTTGTACCTCACCTGGCTGTAATCCTCACCTAGTTGTACCACCCAGTTGTACCCACCCAGCTGTACTCACCTAGTTGTACTCTCACCTAGTTGTACTCACCTAGTTGTATTCAATTCAGCTGTACCACCTAGCTGTACCTCAATTCGGTTGTACTCAATTTAGCTGTACTCACCTCCAGTTGCACCTCACACCTAGTTGTACTCACCCAGTTGTACTCCACCCATTACCCACCTTAGCTGTATCTCACCCAGCTGTACCACTCAGTTGTACCACCTGGTTGTACCCACCTAGCTGTACTCCACCTAGTTGTACTTCACCCAATTGTACTCACCTAGTTGCACTCACCCAGTTGCACTCCACCTAGCTGCACCATCCAGCTGTACTCACCTAGCTGTACCTCACTCAGTTGTACTCACCCAGTTGCACCACCTCCAGTTGCACTACACCCAGTTGCACTCAAATTCCAGTTGCACCACCCAGCTGTACTCACCTAGTTGTACCTCACCTAGCCACCTGTCTCCAGCTGTACTCACCCAGCTGTACCCATCTAGTTGCACTCACCTAGTTGTACTCCACCTAGCTGTACTCACCCAGTTGTACTCACCTAGTTGTACCACCTAGTTGCACCTCATCTAGCTGTACTCCACCTAGCTGTACCCACCTAGCTGTACCCACCTAGTTGCACTCATCTAGCTGTACCTCACCTAGTTGTACTCACCTAGTTGTACTCACCTAGTTGTACTCACCTGGTTGTACCTCACCTAGTTGTACCTCACCTAGCTGTATTCACCTAGTTGTACTCAATTTCAGCTGTACCACCTAGCTGTACCCATTCAGCTGTACTCCACCAGTTGTACTCACCTAGCTGTACCACCCAGTTGTACCACCTGGCTGTACTCACTCAGTTGTACTCACCTAGCTGTATCCACTCAGTTGTACTCACCTAGTTGCACTCACCTAGTTGTACTCACCTAGTTGTACTCACCTAGCTGTACTCCACCCAGTTGCAATTTACCTAGCTGCACTCACCCAGTTGCACTCACCCAGCTGTACCCAATCTGGCTGTACTCAATTGGCTGTAGTCACCACCCAGTTGTACCTCAATTGGCTGCACCACCCAGCTGCACCACCCAGTTGCACTCACCTAGTTGTACTCACCTAGTTGTACTACCTATTGTACTCACCTAGCCTGACTCACCTGGTTGTACTCACCTAGTTGTACTCACCTAGTTGTACCTCACCCTAGTTGAGGCTTGCAGGGGTCGAGTCCAAGCTGGCCCTGGCCTGCCTCTTCACTGGTCGCTACTAGGTCACTCTTCCTGAACCATGAGCTTTATCGTACCTCTGCTTAAAGCTATGTATGGATCCTGCCTCCACTAAATCGCTTCCCAAACTATTCCACTTCCTGACTACTCTGTGGCTGAAGAAATACTTCCTAACATCCCTGTGATTCATCTGTGTCTTCAACTTCCAACTGTGTCCCCTTGTTGCTGTGTCCCATCTCTGGAACATCCTGTCTTTGTCCACCTTGTCAATTCCTCTCAGTATTTTGTAAGTCGTTATCATGTCCCCCCTATCTCTTCTGTCCTCCAGTGTCGTCAGGTTGATTTCCCTTAACCTCTCCTCGTAGGACATACCTCTTAGCTCTGGGACTAGTCTTTTGGCAAACCTTTGCACTTTCTCTAGTTTCTTTACATGCCTGGCTAGGTGTGGGTTCCAAACTGGTGCCGCATACTCCAATATGGGCCTAACGTACACGGTGTACAGGGTCCTGAACGACTGCTTATTAAGATGTCGGAATGCTGTTCTGAGGTTTGCCAGGCGCCCATATGCTGCAGCAGTTATTTGATTGATGTGCACTTCAGATGTGCCTGGTGTTATACTCACCCCAAGATATTTTTCCTTGAGTGAGGTTTGTAGTCTCTGGCCCCCTAGACTGTACTCCGTCTGCGGTCTTCTTTGCCCTTCCCCAATCTTCATGACTTTGCACTTGGTGGGATTGAACTCCAGGAGCCAATTGCTGGACCAGGTCTGCAGCCTGTCCAGATCCCTTTGTAGTTCTTCCTGGTCTTCGATCGAATGAATTCTTCTCATCAACTTCACGTCATCTGCAAACAGGGACACTTCGGATTCTATTCCTTCCGTCATGTCGTTCACAAATACCAGAAACAGCACTGGTCCTAGGACTGACCCCTGTGGGACCCCGCTGGTCACAGGCGCCCACTCTGACACCTCGCCACGTACCATGACTCGCTGCTGTCTTCCTGACAAGTATTCCCTGATCCATTGCAGTGCCTTCCCTGTTATCCCTGCTTGGTCCTCTAGTTTTTGCACTAATCTCTTGTGTGGAACTGTGTCAAACGCCTTCTTGCAGTCCATGAAAATGCAATCCACCCACCCCTCTCTCTCTTGTCTTACTGCTGTCACCATGTCATAGAACTCCAGTAGGTTTGTGACACAGGATTTCCCGTCCCTGAAACCATGTTGGCTGCTGATGATGAGATCATTCCTTTCTAGGTGTTCCACCACTCTTCTCCTGATAATCTTCTCCATGACTTTGCATACTATACATGTCAGTGACACTGGTCTGTAGTTTAATGCTTCATGTCTGTCTCCTTTTTTAAAGATTGGGACTACATTTGCTGTCTTCGATGCCTCAGGCAATCTCCCTGTTTCGATAGATGTATTGAATATTGTTGTTAGGGGTACACATAGCGCCTCTGCTCCCTCTCTCAGGACCCATGGGGAGATGTTATCCGACCCCATTGCCTTTGAGGTATCTAGTTCACTCAGAAGCCTCTTCACTTCTTCCTCGGTTGGGTGCACTGTGTCCAGCACATGGTGGTGTGCCCCACCTCTCCGTCTTTCTGGAGCTCCTTCTGTCTCCTCTGTGAACACTTCTTTGAATCTCTTGTTGAGTTCCTCACATACTTCACGGTCATTTCTTGTTGTCTCTCCTCCTTCCTTCCTTAGCCTGATTACCTGGTCCTTGACTGTTGTTTTCCTCCTGATGTGGCTGTACAACAGTTTCGGGTCAGATTTGGCTTTCGCTGCTAGGTCGTTTTCATATTGTCTTTGGGCCTCCCTTCTTATCTGTGCATATTCGTTTCTGACTCTACGACTGCTCTCCTTATTCTCCTGGGTCCTTTGCCTTCTATATTTCTTCCATTCCCTAGCACACTTGGTTTTTGCCTCCCTGCACCTTTGGGTGAACCATGGGCTCATCCTGGCTTTTTTTTATTCCTGTTCCACCCTTGGGTACAAACCTCTCTTCAGCCTCCTTGCATTTTGTTGCTACATATTCCATCATCTCTTTAACTGGCTTCCCTGCCAGTTCTCTGTCCCACTGAACCCCGTTCAGGTAGTTCCTCATTCCTGTGTAGTCCCCTTTCTTGTAGTTTGGCTTCATTCGTCCTGGCCTTCCTGCTTCTCCCTCCTGTGTGTGTCTATGTGTGTGTGTGTGTGTGTGTGTGTGTGTGTGCGCGCAGTAGCTCACTACTCTTCCCCACCCCCAGGATGCCACCCATAACACTCCGCTCACACTGTACGTGATCAGAGGCAGCAAGTGCAAGGAAACTTGTCCTATACGTCTCCGGGATGCAACCCGGGCTCTCCCGTTGTGAACCGAAGCGTGTACACGCCACCACATTTTTCATATCTTAACAAAAGCACGAAAAATAACATTGTATTTCCTGAGACAGAAACAACCAACCTTTTGTTGTTTCTGAATTGTTAAAGGGACTTAGATGAGTGTAAGTCATGCTAGG
>NC_091299.1:25589483-25596983 GCF_038502225.1 Cherax quadricarinatus
GTCTGTCTCTCTGTCTCTCTGTCTCTCTGTCTCTCTGTCTCTCTCTTTTGGAAAGTAGGTAATGACGATACAGTTTATACTGTTTATTGTGTGTGTATGTGTGTGTGTATGTGTGTGTGTGTGTGTGTGTGTGTGTGTGTGTGTGTGTGTGTGTGTGTGTGTGTGTGTGTGTGTGTGTGGCATGCAAAGAGTACGTAACCTTTATTCGGCGCATGTACACACCCTCATTTACAGGCTATCTCCCCCAACCAGCGAACCAGGTTGCTAAGAGTTGATGATGGGGCCCCGTCGTTCAACTAGTGACCAGGTTCTAGCCAATAATAAGATGGTTTTGGCAATCGCAGAGGTTATGTGGGTACCACTCTCCTGTCTGCCCTTGTCATTCCCATTCTAGAGCTGGTTGAAGCACGGTCTGCTATCTTGTGGCTTCTATTTCTGCCTTACTTACCGTGGAGTGCACTATACTTATCACTGTACATAGTGTACATATTGCTGTTCTAAATTGGTGAAGGATAATATGTCTAAACTTTTTCTGCTGTGTTTATTTTGCTCCCATTACACCCGGGATAACAGGCCATTTGGAATCCTGGGTTGTAATATGGGTAGCCTGTCCGAGAGCTGGAGCTGGACTTTGAGAAACGGTTGAGCTTAGGGTGAAGCTCGTAACAGGAACATTGTGCAGCTTGCTGTCTGGCATTGCATTAGCTTTGCCTACGCTTTACAAATTTTGCGTGTCAGTTACTGTTATGGTCAGCCTTGCTATTATGTGATCGTTCAACAGCTCGCTACTAGCTTGTTCGGTGTGTTCGCTTCGCTACAGTCAATCTTCTAGAACAGTGTAGCTGTCTGGCATTGCTTTACAAATTTTGCGTGTCAGTTGTTACTAGCCTGTTCGGTGTGGAGAATTTTGCAGTCAGCTTTGCTTGTATGCGTATTCTGCAATCGTACTGTGCATAGCTAAGCGTGTCCTGCAAATTTACGTGTTACGTTGAGGTATTCTGCAATCGTACTGTGCATAGCGAATAACTTATGCCACCTAGACGAGTCAGACGTCTGGTGTCG
Source organism: Cherax quadricarinatus (assembly GCF_038502225.1). Taxonomy (NCBI): domain Eukaryota; kingdom Metazoa; phylum Arthropoda; class Malacostraca; order Decapoda; family Parastacidae; genus Cherax; species Cherax quadricarinatus. The sequence goes on from NC_091299.1 coordinate 25,590,546, forward strand.
GCATATACTTTGCATAACCTACCTAAATTGTCCCTACAGCGTTGTTGGAAAATTGTTCGTTCCATTGGCATTAAATATAAACGCACTCTCACAGCTGCACAACTGCGTTCACTGATTGCTGACAAACTTATAGAAGAAGATATGGCACATCAGACTCCTCCCTCTACGGGAGCTAGGGCAAAAACTACTATGTTCTCGCAGGAGGAAGATGATACACCTACGGAGCAAAATGGTCAGTATAGTGCAGCTGGGTTGTCTCAGGGTGAATCAGCGTCGTTGGCACTTGAGCTGGCAAAAATCAATCTTGAGCAAACTAGGGAACAGAGAGCATTCGCAAGGGAAGAATTTGATAGGGAAAGAGAAAGGAGGCAGTTTTCTCATTCTGTAAATAATTTTAGTTTACAGAAAGCAGTACAGTTTGTTCCCCGCTTCAATGAGGCCGAACCAGAACAATTTTTCGAAAGCTTCGAAAATCAGGCTCGAGCCTTGAGGTGGCCGGAACAGCATTGGGCATCGTTGGTTCATACAGCATTATTGGGTAAGGCACAGGAATTTACGTCAGTATTAAATGACGCTGAATTTTCTGATTATCAAGTAGTGAAGACCACAGTGTTGGGAGCATATACATGTATCCCAGCCAAATATAAAAAAAAATTTTAAGCTGGGCAGACGACAGCTTGGTCAATCCCTAGTGGACTTTGTGAGACAGCAAACCAAAGCTTTTACCAGCTGGTATAAAGCAAGTGGTGTCTCTACCTTTGAGGAGCTGGTACAGCTTATTCTGATTGATAACCTGCTGGAGTCTGTGGGACCAGAGGTTCGAGTCTTTCTGCAGGATCGTGACTTAACCACTGCATTGGAGGCAGCCAGGTTGGCTGATACCTTCGAAACTAACCGCTCCTTGTCCGAGCGGTCCCGTCTCTCTTTTCAACAGCCTGGCATGAGTAGAGATCGTCAACCTTGGAGAATGAAGTGCCAGCCGGAGGGAGAACGTCTACGTCAGCCAACTAAGTCACCTGGTGAGCCACGCTTCTCAACTTATGGTCCACGTGCTGAGAGACAAATTACTCAACAGAGTGCATCTCGACAACAGTATCCAGAGACACCAGCCAGAACGACACCATTTACAAACCAAAATTAACCACAAATAGGCAAGTGATGTCGTCTGCACAACCATGGAGGTTCCTGCTGGTCGGCTGCTATCAACTCCTTCAATTTTGTAACTCCTTCAGGAACTTTATCATGCATTCAAGTTTTTATTTTATTTTTCTTTTAAGACTTGGTATTCCCTCTTTTTTCTTTAGTACAGTATTATGGTCATAACAAGACTGATGATGTTAGCTACCTTCACAACACCAACAGCTGGGGATTGACTAATTTTTTCTTACTTTCAGTATTTACTTAATCACTCTTTTATGACCTTATCACTACACTGCTGCTATAACCAACTAACATATGTATTTGTTAATATTTCAGATCACACCGTTAACCCAATTAGCTGTTTGGATATTTTGTGTCAACACTGTTGCCAGCAGCCTGATCAGCTGACTGCTACCCTCCCTCACTCACCATTCATTCAAATTTAAATTGTAAAATTCTTGATCTTATCACATTATTCGCACTCCTGAAAGCTATTACACTCTTGTAGGTATGTTCACTGATTCACTCACGTACGATGACCGCTAATAATATCTTAGGACAGCCACTAGAACGCTAAATCCTGGGAGCACTATTCAGCGATACTGCTTCATGTGTGTGTGAGTGTGTGTGTGTGTGTGTGTGTGTGTGAGTGTGTGTGAGTGTGTGTGTGTGTGTGTGTGTGTGTGAGCGTGCGTGTGTGTGTGTGTGTGTGTGTGTGTGTGTGTGTGTGTGTGTGTGTGTGTGTGTGTGTGTGAACTCACCTATTTGTGTGTGTGTACTCACCTAGTTGTACTCACCTAGTTGAGGTTGCAGGGGTCGAGTCCAAGCTCCTGGCCCCGCCTCTTCACTGGTCGCCACTAGGTCACTCTCCCTGAACCATGAGCTTTATCGTACCTCTGCTTAAAGCTATGTATGGATCCTGCCTCCACTACATCTCTTCCCACACTATTCCACTTCCTGACTACTCTGTGGCTGAAGAAATACTTCCTAACATCCCTGTGATTCATCTGTGTCTTCAGCTTCCAACTGTGTCCCCTTGTTGCTGTGTCCAGTCTCTGGAACATCCTGTCTTTGTCCACCTTTTCAATTCCTCTCAGTATTTTGTATGTCGTTATCATGTCCCCCCTATCTCTCCTGTCCTCCAGTGTCGTCAGGTTGATTTCCCTTAACCTCTCCTCGTAGGACATACCTCTTAGCTCTGGGACTAGTCTTGTGGCAAACCTTTGCACTTTCTCTAGTTTCTTTACATGCTTGGCTAGGTGTGGGTTCCAAACTGGCGCCGCATACTCCAATATGGGCCTAACGTACACGGTGTACAGGGTCCTGAACGACTCCTTATTAAGATGTCGGAATGCTGTTCTGAGGTTTGCCAGGCGCCCATGTGCTGCAGCAGTTATTTGGTTGATGTGCGCTTCAGGAGATGTGCCTGGTGTTATACTCACCCCAAGATCTTTTTCCTTGAGTGAGGTTTGTAGTCTCTGGCCCCCTAGACTGTACTCCGTCTGCGGTCTTCTTTGCCCTTCCCCAATCTTCATGACTTTGCACTTGGTGGGATTGAACTCCAGGAGCCAATTGCTGGACCAGGTCTGCAGCCTGTCCAGATCCCTTTGTAGTTCTGCCTGGTCTTCGATCGAATGAATTCTTCTCATCAACTTCACGTCATCTGCAAACATTGACACCTCAGAGTTTATTCCTTCTGTCATGTCGTTCACAAATACCAGAAACAGCACTGGTCCTAGGACTGACCCCTGTGCGACCCCGCTGGTCACAGGTGCCCACTCTGACACCTCGCCACGTATCATTACTCGCTGCTGTCTTCCTGACAAATATTCCCTGATTCATTGTAGTGCCTTCCCTGTTATCCCTGCTTGGTCCTCCAGTTTTTACACTAATCTCTTGTGTGGTACTGTGTCAAACGCCTTCTTGCAGTCCAAGAAAATGCAATCCACCCACCCCTCTCTCTCTTGTCTTACTGCTGTCACCTTGTCATAGAACTCCAGTAGGTTTGTGACACAGGATTTCCCGTCCCTGAAACCATGTTGGGTGCTGTTGATGAGATCATTCCTTTCTAGGTGTTCCACCACTCTTCTCCTGACAATCTTCTCCATGACTTTGTATACTATACATGTCAGTGACAATGGTCTGTAGTTTAGTGCTTCATGTCTGTCTCCTTTTTTAAAGATTGGGACTACATTTGCTGTCTTCCATGCCTCAGGCAATCTCCCTGTTTCGATAGATGTATTGAATATTGTTGTTAGGGGTACACATAGCGCCTCTGCTCCCTCTCTCAGGACCCATGGGGAGATGTTATCCGACCCCATTGCCTTTGAGGTATCTATCTCACTCAGAAGCCTCTTCACTTCTTCCTCGGTTGTGTGTACCGTGTCCAGCACCTGGTGATGTGCCACACCTCTCCATCCCTCTGGAGCCCCTTCTGTCTTCTCTGTGAACACTTCTTTGAATCTCTTGTTGAGTTCCTCACATACTTCACGGTCATTAGCCTGATTACCTGGTCCTTGACTGTTGTTTTCCTCCTGATGTGGCTGTAAAACAGCTTCGGTCAGATTTGGCTTTCGCTGCTATGTCGTTTTCATATTGTCGTTGGGCCTCACTTCTTATCTCTGCATATTCGTTTCTGGCTCTACGACTGCTCTCCTTATTCTCCTGGGTCCTTTGCCTTCTATATTTCTTCCATTCCCTAGCACACTTGGTTTTTGCCTCCTTGCACCTTTGGGTGAACCATGGGCTCATCCTAGGTTTTTCATTATTCCTGTTTCCATTGGGTACAAACCTCTCTTCAGCCTCCTTGCACATTGTTGCTACATATTCCATCATCTCATTAACTGGCTTCCCTGCCAGTTCTCTGTCCCACTGAACCTCGTTCAGGAAGTTCCTCATTCCCGTGTAGTCCCCTTTCCTGTAGTTTGGTTTCATTTGTCCTGGCCTTCCTGCTTCCCCCTCCACTTGTAGCTCTACTGTGTATTCGAAGCTCAAAACCACATGATCGCTGGCCCCAAGGGGTCTTTCATATGTGATTTCCTCAATATCTGCACTGCTCAAGGTGAATACTAAGTCCAGTCTTGCTGGCTCATCCTCTCCTCTCTCTCTTTTAGTGTCCCTTACGTGTTGATACATGAAATTTTCCAGTACCACCTCCATCATCTTAGCTCTCCATGTATCTTGGCCCCCATGTGGCTCCAAGTTCTCCCATTCGACCTCCTTGTGGTTAAAGTCGCCCATGATCAGGAGCTTTGCCCTGCATGCATGAGCTCTTCTGGCCACTGCAGCCAGTGTGTCAACCATCGCTCTATTGCTCTCGTCACACTCATGCCCTGATCTCCTGCTGTTCTGTGGTGGGTTATACATCACTGCTATTACCACCTTGGGACCTCCAGAGTGAAGCGTTCCCACTATGAAATCACTTTCTTCTCCGCTGTCTCCTCTCTCCAGCTCATCAAAATTCCATCAGTGTTTGTTCAGCAGTGCCACTCCTCCACCCCCCATCCTGTTCCTTCTGTCTTTCCTCAGGATCTGGTATCCCGTTGGAAAGATGGCATCTGTTATCATACCTGTAAGCTTGGTTTCTGTGAGCGCTATGATGTCCGGTGATGTCTCTTTGACTCTTTCGTGCCACTCCTCCCACTTGTTTGTTATTCCATCAGCGTTTGTGTACCATACCTTCAGTTTCCTTTCCAATACTGTGGTTTGGGGGCCTGTGGGGGTGGGAGACCTGATAGCATACTGTGGGATTCTATGATTGGGGGTTGGGTGGAAGCTGTGAAATGGATTGTAGTTTGTGTTGGGAGTGTGTGATAGGTTGTGGGGTTCTGAGGATAGTTGTGTGTGTGCTTGCCCTTGCTTCTCTGTTCTGCTCTGACTGACCTCTACTGGTTCCATCCTTGTTTCCTTTCCTATCTCCTTTCGCTTTTTTGTCCTCTCCCTCAGCTGCTGTCTCTCTGTTTGTTTTCTGTCTCTGTCTAGGAATGCCTTCTTGTACTCTTCCGAGTTTTTCAACCTTGGTTTCTCTTGGAGGATCCTGTTCCTCACTGTTTCTGTCCTGAGAATCAGCTTGATTGGTCGGTTTCTCCCCTTCACGTACCCTCCTATTCTCTGAAAATTTACAATCTCGTCCATGTCTTCTCCCCCTATTTCCGTGATGATTTTCCCAATCTCCTTTCTTCCTGCCGTCTTTCAGTGTGTGTCTTTTCCTCTCTCTCTTCTGAAGCCCATGGATAAACACTGATTTTGCCCTTTCCTCCTCCCATTGCCTCTCCCTCTGTGACTCTGGTTCCTGTCTGTATATGGTCATTTTCTCCCTTGATTTTTCCAGTGGCTCTTGGTAGCATGGTTGTGCCTCAGCATTCGACTGATCTCCCTCTCTATCTGCACCCAGCTGCTCTTTCCTTTTACTCCCTGACCCTTCTTTGCAGGCTGATATGACCTTAGCATAATTCATATCTCCTTCCTTCCTGTTCATCCTCTCAGCTTCATATGCTGTGTCTTCTCTGGTCACTGCCCCTGAGACTTGCTTCAGCCTGTTTACCTCAAACTCTAGGACCCTTACCCTGTCTACTGCAGTTTTGACTTGTGCCTCCCATTTCTTCGTCTCCTTCTCCAACCTCTTTTCTCATTTCGCAGAGAGATCTTTCTCCATTTTTTCAAAAAGCTCTCCTAATTTTCTCTCCCATTCTTGCTCCATCCTTCTCCATTGCTCCTCCATCCATTCCTCCCTACCAGTACCTTTGTCATCTGATTCCTGATTCCTACGAGTCCCAACCATTTTTTTTTTTTTTAGTAAAGGAAAGAAAGAGAGAGAGAGAGAGAGAGAAGTGTGCTGGGTCCACTGTTATGGAATGTCTACTTCAACGACCTTCTTCATCTCATCCCAGAATCACATGCATATGCAGACGACTGTACACTGACATTCACTTATCCAAGAGAAGAAATGCCAGGTGCTCTAAGCTACATCAATCACCAGCTGAGAGCTATATCAGCTTGGGGAAATAGATGGCAAGTAACATTTGCACCTGAGAAAACGCAAATGATGATCGTCTCTAGGCACCATGATGGTAATGCTGGTGCAGTATTAAGGATGAATGGGAGGGTATTGGCACCTGGAGAAGAAGTTGATATCCTTGGGGTGAAATTTGACTCCAAACTAACCATGAAGAACCATGTAAATCTTGCAAACAAGGCAGCCAGGAAGCTTACAGGACTTCGCCGTATCTCGCATCTGCTTGACAGTAGGGGTTGCAAGATCCTGTACGAGGCACAAGTACGCTCACACCTTGAGTATGC
>NC_091299.1:25601983-25634483 GCF_038502225.1 Cherax quadricarinatus
GGTTGATTTCCCTTAACCTCTCCTCGTAGGACATACCTCTTAGCTCTGGGACTAGTCTTGTGGCAAACCTTTGCACTTTCTCTAGTTTCTTTACATGCTTGGCTAGGTGTGGGTTCCAAACTGGTGCCGCATACTCCAATATGGGCCTAACATACACGGTGTACAGGGTCCTGAACGATTCCTTATTAAGATGTCGGAATGCTGTTCTGAGGTTTGCTAGGCGCCCATATGCTGCAGCAGTTATTTGGTTGATGTGCGCTTCAGGAGATGTGCCTGGTGTTATACTCACCCCAAGATCTTTTTCCTTGAGTGAGATTTATAGTCTCTGGCCCCCCTAGACTGTACTCCGTCTGCGGTCTTCTTTGCCCTTCCCCAATCTTCATAACTTTGCACTTGGTGGGGTTGAACTCCAGTAGTCAATTGCTGGACCAGGTCTGCAGCCTGTCCAGTGTGTATGTGTGTGTGTGTGAGGTAACAACGAGTCATGGTACGGGACGAGGTACCACAGTGGGCACCTGTGACGAGCGGGGGCCCACAGGGGTCGGTCCTAGGACCAGTGCTATTTTTGGTAAATGTGAACGACATGATGGAAGGGATACACTCAAAGGTGTTCCTGTTCGCAGATAATGTGAAGTTAATGAGGAGAATTAAATCAGATGAGGATCAGGCAGGACTTCAAAGAGACCTGAACAGGCTGGACACCTGGTCCAGCAACTGGCTTCTTGAATTCAACCATGCCAAATACAAAGTCATGAAGATCGGGGAAGGGCAAAGAAGACCGCAGACAGAGTATAGACTAGGTGGCCAAAGACTGCAAACCTCGCTCAAGGAGAAAGATCTTGGGGTGACCATAACACCGAGCATTTCTCTGGAGGCACACATCAGCCAGATAGCTGCTGCGGCATATGGGCGCCTGGCAAACATGAGAATAGCGTTCCGACACCTTAGTAAGGAATCGTTCAAGACTCTGTAAACTGTGTACATCAGGCCCATACTGGAGTATGCAGCACCAGTTTGGAACCCGCACCTGGTCAAGCACGTCAAGAAATTAGAGAAAGTGCAAAGGTTTGCAACAAGGTTAGTTCCGGAGCTCAGGGGAATGTCCTACGAAGACAGGTTAAGGGACATCGGACTGACGACATTGGAGGAGAGGAGGGTCAGGGGAGACATGATAACGAAATACAAAATACTGCGTGGAATAGGTAAGGTAGACAGAGACAGGATGTTCCAGAGAGGGGACACAGAAACAAGGGGTCACAATTGGAAGCTGAAGACTCAGACTAGTCACAAGGATGTTAGGAAATATTTCTTCAGTCATAGAGTTGTCAGGAAGTGGAATAGTCTAGCAAGTGAAGTAGTGGAGGCAGGAACCATACATAGCTTTAAGACGATGTATGACAAAGCTCTAGAAACAGAGAGAGAGAGGACCTAGTAGCGATCAGTGAAGAGGAGGGGCCAGGAGCTGAGACTCGACCCCTGCAACCACAATTAGGTGAGGTGAGTACACACACACACACTCCACATAATTATTTAAGAACTGGTCAGTCTTACATTGTATTACGTATGTATTACAACCTAGGATTTCAAATGGCCTGTTATCCCAGGTGTAATGGGAGCAAATAAACACAGTAGAAAAAGTTTAGACTTATATTATCCTTCACCAATTATAACAGCAATATGTACACTATGTACATTGATAAATATAGTGCACTCCACGGTAAGCAAGGCAGAAATAGAAGCCACAAGATAGCAGACCGTGCTTCAACCAGCTCTAGAGTGGGAATGACAAGGGCAGACAGGAGAGCGGTATCCACATAACCTCTGCGATTGTCAATCCCACCTTCTTATTGGCTAGAACCTGGTCACTAGTTGAACGATGGGGCCCCATCATCAACTCTTAGCAACCTGGTTCGCTGGTTGGGGGAGATAGCCTGTAAATGAGGGTGTGTCCATGCGCCGAATAAAGGTTACGTACTCTTTGCATGCCACACCCCCACCCCCGAGAAGGCTCAGGATTAGGCTGCCACCTCCCAGTGGTAACCGTGCCGCCATGGCACAAAATAATGGGACCGCCTATCCTCTCCACCATCCAACTCTTAGATAGAGCTCAGCTTTCCTAGTGACCAAAAGCCAAACTCTAAACTCAGAGTGAGACAGCAGTCAGATAGGCCAACATAGGTCCAAGATACAAGCGGACGGTAGCCCGTATCCCCTCACTAAAAAAAAAACCCCACATCAGGGGATAAAAAAAAGAGCTTGAAAGGGGGTTACCACAAATACATCCTAACCTAAATAAAATATTAAACTAGACTCTTGACAAAGAGTCTGCCAACACATTTTCTTTGCCGGCAATGTATTTTATTTTTAGGTTGTAGGGCTGCAGCCTGAGCGTCCAACGCATAAGCCTTGTGTTGTGATTTTTCATGGCTTGGAGATAGACTAACGGGTTGTGATCACTGTAGACTGTGACCACCTGTGATGTCTGGCCCACATAAACATCGAAATGCTCCAAAGCCATTACCAGCGCGAGGGCTTCTTTTTCAATGGTAGAGTAAGCTCTCTGATGTGGCTGGAACTTAGCTGAAAAGTATGCGATTGGCTGCAGCTCCTTGTTCCCGATTTGTAATAGTACCGCCCCAACCCCAGACTCACAAGCATCAACCTGTAATGAAAAAGGTTTGGAGAAGTCTGGAGACAGGAGAATGGGGGCAGAGCACAATAATCTTTTTGCTTTATTAAAAGCAGTGTTACAATCTGACGTCCAATTAAAGGGAACTTTATGACTGGTAAGAGAGGTAAGAGGGGATACAATATCTGAGAAATTCTTACAGAATCTTCTGTAGAATCCTATCATGCCTAGGAAACGTTGAAGAGATTTCCTATCATGAGGAACTGGATAATCTTTAATCGAAAGAACTTTAGCAAGTTTAGGTGCAACATTACCACTACCTACTTCATGGCCTAGAAAAGTGATAGTGGCCTGGCCAAAGGAAGATTTAGATAAATTAACTGTTAATTGGGAATTCTTAAAGGTCTCAAACAGAGCTTTAAGTCTAAGTAGGTGTTGATCCCAAGTATCAGACACCACAACAATATCATCTAGGTATGCTGCCGTGCCTTCAAGTCCTTTAATAGCCTGATGGACGAGTTTCTGGAATGAAGAGGGGGAATTTTTCATTCCGAAGGGGGTAACTGTATACTGATAATGACCTCCTGGAATTACGAAGGCAGAGATTTCCTTCGCCTTATCTGTCAAAGGTACCTGATAGTAACCTTTAAGGAGATCTAATTTGGACACAAAAGTAGCCTTACCCACAAAGTCAATTACGTCATCCAGACGAGGAAGAGGGTAAGCATCTGTGATTGTGACCTCGTTCACTTTACGGTAGTCTGTGCACATACGAAACCCTCCATCAGCCTTTTTTACTAGGATGCACGGTGAAGCCCATGGACTAGATGACTCCTCCACTAAACCATGTTCTAACAAGAAGTCTACTTCCTGCTGAAGTAGCCTTTGCTTTTCAGGATTAGCTCTGTAGGGGGAGAGTTTAATTGGTTTAGATTTTCCCACATCTACATCATGGTAACCTAACGTACATTTTTTCGGCACATCCGAAAAAATATTAGGATATGACTGTAGAAGCTCAGTTAAATTGGTTGCTTGTATTTCAGATAATCCATCCATTAACGGGCTAGGATCCTTGAGGAGGACAGAATTTGAAAGTTTAGTATTAATTTCAGAGATAGAGTGCAAAGAGTCAGAGTCGTCCTCAGAGGTAGAGGACAGAGTCGTTACTGGGACTTTATCTGGTGTATGAAAGGCCTTGATTTGATTAATGTGGTAAGTTTTTGTTTTTGAGGTCTTATCAATGGGAGCTACCACATAATTTAAATCAGATAATCTACTTACTATCTGCATAGGTCCCGTAAATCTAGCTTTCAAGGTGTGGCCAGGTATAGGTTCCTGCACCAACACCTTGTCTCCTGGATGGAAGGAGCGGAATTGTGCACTTTTGTCATACCTCTGTTTCATCTTACTTTGAGCTGTCTTTAGGTTAGCCGTGGCCAACTCACGTGCCACCTGCAACCTTGAAGACGGGTTGTAGAGTGCTGAGCTTACGTCTTCTCCCATCCATCCTTCTTTGAGCACCCGAAGAGGACCTCGTACATTGTGCCCAAAGATCAGCTCAAACGGACTATACCCTGTAGACTCTTGCACCGTCTCTCGTACTGAGAACAGCAACAAAGGTAGAGATTCATCCCAATCTGTCGGAAAGTGCATGCAAAAACTTCTCATCATTGTTTTTAATGTCTGGTGGAATCTTTCCAAGGCGCCTTGGGACTGAGGGTGATAGGCAGTGGATAAGTTGTGAATTATCCCTAACCTAGTTAATACTTCCCTAAATGCTTTGGCAGTGAAGTTAGTACCTTGATCACTTTGTATAGTTTTAGGAATGCCAAAACAAGAAATGAATTTTGTTAAAGCTTTGAGAATAGCTTTAGTATTGATACTACGCATTGGGATCGCTTCAGGATATCTGGTTACTTTATCCATAATTGTAAATAAATACTGATTTCCAGACTTTGACTTAGGTAGTGGACCTACACAATCTATAATTAAATCTGCAAAAGGTTCTCCATCAGCAGGTATGGGTTGGAGAGGTGCAGGTTTAATGGAATGTCCAGGTTTTCCAACTTGCTGACATTCTCGGCAACACCTAATATGATTCTTCACATCTTTCTTTAATTTTGGCCAATAAAATTCTTTTGTGATTCTATACAAGGTTTTTGTAATTCCTAAGTGACCTCCTGATGACGTATTATGAGCTATATTTAATATCTGAGGTCTATACTTGGTTGGAACCACTAACCTGTCGTATAATTGCCGGCCCTCTATCTCCTTACCAGTCTCAGTGCAAACCAAATAATCATTTTTAACTTCATACTTGACTGGATGACCCAAAGAGGATTTACCCATGGCTGCCTGAAAAGCGAATTTTAAAGAAGGGTCCTTTCGTTGTTCCTCCCGGAAGGACAGTCCCTCGGGCATGGAAACAGAGACATCTGGCAATCCTGCAACCTGGGAATAGGAAGGCTTGATCGGGGTCTGTTCACTTGATTTACGAGACTCCGGCCGGTGTGTCTCATAAAACAACGTGGCTATTCCGAGATCGGAGTCGTCCAAGGATAGGTCAACATTCTCCCCAGACAACCCTTGGGATGTTGCCCGAGTTATGGCCAACACTGGAGAAGCATTAATCATTATAGGTTCAGGACACGAAGTAACAGTAGTAATGTTATTACCCAGTAATAACATGGCATTTTTCATGGGAAATCCTTTTGAGACCCCTACAGTCAAGTACCCAGTGTAATATTTGCACTGTACATAAATTTTATGCAAAGGAACGGAAAAGATAGCTCCTCCAAATGCTTCCAATAAAACTGAGGAATTCAAAGAAGTATTCTCTGAAAGGGGTAATATTCCTTCTCTGACAAGTGAACAATATGCTCCAGTATCTCTAAAGGTATTTACTTTAGTTGGTTCTGAGTTTTCCTGAAGGGAAATAAGACTTTCGCAATAATAAGGGGCCATACCTTTTTCTACTTCTCTAGGGGACATGTTACTAGGGATATTAGAGATTTTCCCGATGGGTTGAGGTTTTTGGGGGCAGTTGGAACTGATGTGACCTACTTTATTGCACCTGAAGCAGACGACAGGCTTGCCCTTTACTCCCTGATGACGTTGCAAGTGGTGTCGTTCTGGCTGGTGCCTCTCTGGATATTGTTGTCGAGATGCTCCATAAGTAGTTTGCCTCTCCGCAGGGGGACCATATGTTGAGAAGCGTGGCTCACCAGGTGACTTGGTTGGATGACGTAGACGCTCTCCCTCCGGCTGGCACTTCATTCTCCAATGTTGTCGATCTCTGCTCACGCCAGACTGTTGAAAAGAGAGACGGGACCGCTCGGACAAGGAGCGGTTCGTTTCGAAGGTATCAGCCAACCTGGCCGCCTCCAATGCAGTGGTTAAGTCACGATCCTGCAGAAAGACACGAACCTCTGGTCCCACGGACTCCAGCAGGTTATCAATCAGAATAAGCTGCACCAGCTCCTCAAAGTTAGAGACACCACTCGCTTTATACCAGCTGGTAAAAGCTTTGGTTTGCTGTCTCACAAAGTCCACCAGGGATTGACCAAGCTGCCGCCTGTTCAATTTGAAGGTCTTACGATATTTAGCTGGGATACATGTATATGCTCCCAACACTGTGGTCTTCACTACTTGATAATCAGAGAATTCAGCGTCAGTTAATACCGACGTAAATTCCTGTGCCTTACCCAATAATGCTGTATGAACCAACGCTGCCCAGTGCTGTTCCGGCCACCTCAAGGCTCGAGCCTGATTTTCGAAGCTTTCGAAAAATTGCTCTGGTTCGGCCTCATTGAAGCGGGGAACAAGCTGTACTGCTTTTTGTAAACTGAACTCGTTTACAGAATGCGAAAACTGTCTCCTCTCTCTTTCCCTATCAAATTCTTCCCTTGCGAATGCTCTCTGTTCCCTAGTTTGCTCCAGCGTGATTTTTGCCAGCTCAAGTGCCAACGACGCTGATTCACCCTGAGACAACCCAGCTGCACTATACTGACCATTTTGCTCCGTAGGTGTATCATCTTCCTCCTGCGAGAACATAGTAGTTTTTTCCCTAGCTCCCGTAAAGGGAGGAGTTTGATGTGCCATCTCTTCTTCAATAAGTATGTCAGCAATAAGTGAACGCAGTTGCGCAGCTGTGAGAGTGCGTTTATAGGGAATGCCAATGGAACGAGCAATTTGCCAACAACGCTGTAGGGACAATTTAGGTAGGTTATGCAAAGTATATGCCGACACCAGGCGTCTCACTCGTCTAGGTGGCATAAGTTATTCGCTATGCACAGTACGAATACCCCAACGTAACACGTTAATTTGCAGAACACGCTTAGCTATGCACAGTACGAATGCAGAATACGCATACAAGCAAAGCCGACTGCACACAAGATTGACCGTAGCGAAGCGAGCACACTGAACAAGCTAGTAGCGAGCTGTTGAACGATCACCCAATAGCAAGGCTGATCATAAGCAACTGACACGCAAAATTTGTAAAGCGAAGCGAAACAACAAGCTACACAATGTTCCTGCTACAAGCTTCACCCTAAGCTCAACCGTTTCTCTAAGTCCAGCTCCCGGACAGGCCCCCATATTACAACCTAGGATTTCAAATGGCCTGTTATCCCAGGTGTAATGGGAGCAAATAAACACAGTAGAAAAAGTTTAGACTTATATTATCCTTCACCAATTATAACAGCAATATGTACACTATGTACATTGATAAATATAGTGCACTCCACGGTAAGCAAGTCAGAAATAGAAGCCACAAGATAGCAGACCGTGCTTCAACCAGCTCTAGAGTGGGAATGACAAGGGCAGACAGGAGAGCGGTATCCACATAACCTCTGCGATTGTCAATCCCACCTTCTTATTGGCTAGAACCTGGTCACTAGTTGAACGATGGGGCCCCATCATCAACTCTTAGCAACCTGGTTCGCTGGTTGGGGGAGATAGCCTGTAAATGAGGGTGTGTCCATGCGCCGAATAAAGGTTACGTACTCTTTGCATGCCACAGTATGTTTGAGCAAATTATCTTTGACAAGTTACAGATGACGAGTTGCTGACAGGCGATCCACGGTAGTCTTCCCTCAGGTATACAATCCACTGTCACTCTGGCTGATACTGACTGTCACTCAGGCTGACACTGCACCAGATACGTCACCTGGGCTTGACAGGAAGCAGTCACGTACGTCAACCTGAGCGACAGGTTTCATACTTACAACTTCCACACAGAGACTTGCTGCTAATGTTATTCTCCAGTATATATCAGCATGTATTTCTTGTTTATTTTTTAAAGCCCTCATACACTGTCACACACACACACACACACACACACACACACACACACACACACACACACACACACACACACACACACACACACACACACACACACACACACACACACACACACACACACAACTACTGCCACCATCATACACACACAATCTGTCACATGGATGAACAATATACAAGGTATGATTTACAAACTGCGTATCTGACCGAGGTTGAACTTACGCAAAGAGAATGCGTTTATAGACACCCTGGATAAGACAACTGCTATTAAAACTACTACTATTACTACCACCACTACTCAACTACTTACATCCCAACAACTACTACTATTACTACTAACTATTATTACTAACGCCTCTACCATTATTTCCTCGTGGACCAGTAATACCTGTGTGATTGTGTACACATACTGAAGGTGTTTGCCCTGGTGTTTGCTCTGTGTGTTTGTCATGGTTGTTTACACACACCGCTTCAGAGCCCCACTTCAGCCCTCACCTCAAAGAAGCTGTTGGTCTCGATGCCCCGGAGGGTTGCTCAGACAGGAAGAGCAACGCTCTGAACTGTCTGTTCGACTCTGTCTGCTTGCTGCTCTGTCTTATTTACTCACCTGTCATTACCCCCCACCTTTCTCCCCTCTCAGCCTTTACGTCCTCTACGTGAGACGGAAGAAGGGAACAGGGGAGGTAGTGAACAGGTAGTAATAGTTGGTGTGCTTGTAGATCGATCAGACCATGACTAACACCGCCTGGCAGGCAAGCAAGTTAGAGTACTTGTACATCGGTCAAGCTAAGGCTGACTAACACTGGCTGGCAGGTAGGCAGGCAGGCAGGCAGGCAGGCAGGCAGGCAGGCAGGCAGGCAGGCAGGCAGGCAGGCAGGCAGGCAGGCAGGCAAGCTGGTATACTTGTAGATCGGTCAAGCTAAGGCAACTCTCTTGACAATCCACTTTATTAAGGTGGCGTTGAGGTGACCATGTTTGGGAGAGGGCCCCGCTCTGCCACAGCTCTCCAGGCATCATAACTCTGCAGAGTAAAGCCGTGGATTGTCAAGCCATGTGGCTGGCTTATGAACTCTATTGTTGCCCCTCCCCACCCCTGAACGATCCCAATACCCCCCGCCTGCACACTCCTTCCATGTAAACACCTCTCCCACCTGCACACCTCTCACACAGTCTGCTAACACTTTGGTACCTATTTACTGGGTCTTGAGAGGTGCTAAGGCAGTGTGTGTGCCGCTAGCAACAATTTTCCACAAGGCTATCGAGGTGGGGAAGACAGTAAATGTAGTCCCAATTTTTAAGACAGGGGACGGACAGGCAGCGTTAAACTACAGTCCTAGAGAAGAGTGGGTTCATACATGACAAACAGCACGGCTTCAGGGATGGAAACTCATGTATATCATTTGTATTCAGTATCGACAAGATTATGAATTGGACACATGTGTAACATCTGGGTATATTTAAAGTAAAGATACCCAGATGTTGCACATGTGTCTAATTCATCATGGAAAATCCTGTGTCACAAACCTAACAAACCTACTGGAGTTATATGACAAGGTAACAGAAGTAAGACAAGAAAAAGAGGGATGGGTAGATTGCCTTTTCTTGGACTGTAAGAAGGCTTTTGACACAGTACCACACAAGAGACTGGTACAAAAGCTAGAGAAGCATCAGATTAACAGGGAAAGGACTGCAATGGATCAGTTAAAACCTGACAGAAAGTAAACAACGAGTGTTGGTACGTGACGAGGTGTCGGAATTAGTGCATGTGATGAGTGGGGTTCCAAAAGAGTCGGTCCTAGGGCTAGTGCTGTTTCTTGTATACATTAATGACATGACAGAAGGGATAGAGTCAGAAGTGTCCCTGCTCGCAGACGACGTGAAACTAATGAAGAGAATACAAGCAGACAATGACCAGGAAAGGCTACAAAGGGATCTGGACAGGCTACAGATCTGGTCTGACAAATGGCTCCTGGAGTTTAACCCCACCAAGTGCAAAGTCATGAAGCTTGAGTAAAGACAAAGAAGACTGCAAATGGATCACAGACTCGGGGGCCAAAGGTTCACTCAAGAAAACACTCTATACTGTGTACATCAGGCCCATATTGGAGTATGCAAAACCAGTATGGAGCCCACACCTCGTCAAGCACATCAAGAAATTGAAGAAAGTAAAAAAGTTTGCAACAAAATTAGTCCCATAACTAAGGGGTATGTTCTGACGATACTGGAGGGCAGGAGGACTAGTGCTGGAGGACAGGAGGACTGGTGCTGGAGGACAGGAGGACTGGTGCTGGAGGACAGGAGGACTGGTGCCGGAGGACAGGAGAACTGGTGCTGGAGGACAGGAGGACTGGTGCTGGAGGACAGGAGGACTGGTGCTGGAGGACAGGAGGACTGGTGCTGGAGGACAGGAGGACTGGTGCTGGAGGACAGGAGGACTGGTGCTGGAGGACAGGAGGACTGGTGCTGGAGGACAGGAGAACTGGTGCTGGAGGACAGGATGACTGGTGCTGGAGGACAGGAGAACTGGTGCTGGAGGACAGGAGGACTGGTGCTGGAGGACAGGAGAACTGGTGCTGGAGGACAGGAGGACTGGTGCTGGAGGACAGGAGAACTGGTGCTGGAGGACAGGAGAACTGGTGCTGGAGGACAGGAGGACTGGTGCTGGAGGACAGGAGGACTGGTGCTGGAGGACAGGAGGACTGGTGCTGGAGGACAGGAGGACTGGTGCTGGAGGACAGGAGGACTGATGCTGGAGGACAGGAGGACTGGTGCTGGAGGACAGGAGGACTGGTGCCGGAGGACAGGAGAACTGGTGCTGGAGGACAGGAGGACTGGTGCTGGAGGACAGGGGGACTGGTGCTGGAGGACAGGAGGACTGGTGTTGGAGGACAGGAGGACTGGTGCTGGAGGACAGGAGGACTGGTGCTGGAGGACAGGAGGACTGGTGCTGGAGGACAGGAGGACTGGTGCCGGAGGACAGGAGAACTGGTGCTGGAGGACAGGAGGACTGGTGCTGGAGGACAGGAGGACTGGTGCTGGAGGACAGGAGGACTGGTGTTGGAGGACAGGAGGACTGGTGCTGGAGGACAGGAGGACTGGTGTTGGAGGACAGGAGGACTGGTGCTGGAGGACAGGAGGATTGGTGCTGGAGGACAGGAGGGAGGACTGGTGCTGGAGGACAGGAGGACTGGTGCTGGAGGACAGGAGGACTGGTGCTGGAGGACAGGAGGACTGGTGCTGGAGGACAGGAGAACTGGTGCTGGAGGACAGGAAGACTGATGCCACGTTGCAGAGAAGTTCATCCAGTGTCTGGTGCCAGAGTCAATCCCTCTTTAGATGCACCCACCCTCCCTCCGTCACTGAGTTCCTCCATCTCCACGAAACCAAATCCCGCCCACTCGCCCTCTCCTCGAGGAGCTGACACACACAGAAATAGATCAGCTACTGTGAGACTATTGAGCTGTAAGTCCCTCAGAGCAGTGAGTCCCTCAGAGCTGAGTCCCTCAGAGCTGTGAGTTCCTCAGAGCAGTGAGTCCCTCAGAGCTGAGTCCCTCAGAGCTGTGAGTCCCTCAGAGCTGAGTCCCTCAGAGTAGTGAGTCCCTCAGAGCAGTGAGTCCCTCAGAGCTGTGAGTCCCTCAGAGCTGTGAGTCCCTCAGAGCAGTGAGTCCCTCAGAGCTGTGAGTCCCTCAGAGCAGTGAGTCCCTCAGAGCTGAGTCCCTCAGAGCTGTGAGTCCCTCAGAGCAGTGAGTCCCTCAGAGCAGTGAGTCCCTCAGACCAATGAGTCCATCAGACCAGGGGAGGGGAGGTAAACCAGCAAACAAAAGGTCACAATGTACTCTCTAACGCCACCAGTGTAGAAACGCTGCTGAGTGCGTGTGAGTGTAGTGTGAGTGTCCGTGCGTGTGTAGCCGTGCTTTCTACGTGCGCAGCTTCACCTACCCCCGACAGGAATGGATGACTAGGGGAAGATATGATAACGACGTACAAAATACTAAAAGGTATTGAGAAAGTGAACTGGGACATTATGTTTTAGTGATGTGAAATATAAACAAACGGTCACAGCTGGAAGTTGAAAACTCAGATGAGTCACAGGGATGTTAGGAAGTGTTTCTTCAGTCTTAGAGCCGTCAGGAAGTGGAGCAATCTGGAGATTGATGTAGTGGAGGCAGGATCCATACATAGCATTAAAAAGAGGTATGATGAAGCTCATGGAGCAGGGAAAGAATGGACCTAGTAGCGACCAGTGAAGAGGCGGGGCCAGGAGCTGTGACTTGACCCCTGAAACGACATGTAAGTGAACATACACACACACACACACACACACACACACACACACACACACACACATGTATGAAAGGCCCCTGGGAGCTAGTGATCATGTGGTTCTGTGCTTCGACTACATAGTTGAGCTCCAAGTGGAGAGAGCAGCAGGAATAGGGTGGGAAAAACCAAACTACAAAAGGGGGAACTACTCAGGCTTGAGGAACTTCTTTCAAGACATTCAGTGGGAGAGGGAACTGACAGGAGAACCAGTACAAGAAATGATGGACTATGTGGCAACAAAATGCAAGGAGGCAGAGGAGATATTTGTTCCCAAGGGAAACAGAAATAATGGGAAGAACAGAACCAGTCCTTGGTTCACCCAAAGGTGTAGGGAGGCAAAAACTAGGTGTACTAGAGAATGGAAAAGGTACAGAAGACAGAGAACTCAGGAAAATAAAGAGATTAGCCGAAGAGCCAGAAACGAATATGCACAGATAAGAAGGGAGGCTCAGAGACAATACGAAAATGACATAGCAACGAAAGTCAAGACTGACCCGAAGCTGTTGTACAGCCACATCAGGAGGAAAACAACAGTCAAGGACCAGGTAATCAGACTGAGGAAGGGTGATGGGGAATTCACAAGAAACGACCGGGAGGTATGTCAGGAGCTCAACACAAGATTTAAAGAAGTATTTACAGTGGAAACCAGTAGGACTCCAGGAAATCAGAGCAGGGGGCTGCACCAGCAAGTGCTGGATGAGGTACATATAACCAAGGAGGAGGTGAAGAAGCTGCTATGCGAACTTGACACCTCAAAGGGGATGGGACCAGACAACATCTCTCCGTGGGTCCTTAAAGAGGGAGCAGAGACATTGTGTGTACCATTGACAAAGATCTTCAACACATCATTTGAAACTGGGCAACTCCCCGAGGTATGGAAGATGGCAAATGTAGTCCCAATTTTTAAAAAGGGAGACAGACATGAGGCACTAAACTACAGACCTGTATCACTATCGTGTATAGTATGCAAGGTCATGGAGAAGATCATCAGGAGGAGAGTGGTGGAGCACCTGGAAAGAAACAAGTGTATAATTGACAACCAGCATGGTTTCAGGGAGGGAAAATCCTGTGTCACAAACCTATTAGAGTTTTATGACAAGGTGACAGAAGTAAGACAAGAGAGAGAGGGGTGGATCGACTGCATTTTTTTGGACTGCAAGAAGGCCTTCGACACAGTTCCTCACAAGAGGTTACTGCAAAAGCTAGAGGATCAGGCACACATAACAGGAAAGGCACTGCAATGGATAAGAGAATACCTTACAGGGAGGCAACAACGAGTCATGGTACGTGACGAGGTGTCAAAGTGGGCGTCTGTGACAAGCGGGGTTCCACAGGGGTCAGTCCTTGGACCTGTGCTGTTCTTGGTATATGTGAATGACATAACGGAAGGGATAGACTCAGAAGTGTCCTTGTTTGCGGACGATGTGAAGTTAATGAGAAGAATCAAATCGGATGAGGATCAGGCAGGACTACAAAGAGACCTGGACAGGCTACAAGCCTGGTCCAGCAACTGGCTCCTTGAGTTTAACCCCGCCAAATGCAAAGTCATGAAGATTGGGGAAGGACAAAGAAGACCGCAGACACAATATAGTTTAGATGGCCAAAGTCTGCAAACCTCACTCAAGGAAAAAGATCTGGGGGTGAGTATAACACCGAGCATATCTCCTGAGGCGCACATTAATCAGATAACTGCTGCAGCATACGGGCGCCTGGCAAACCTACGGACAGCGTTCCGATACCTCAGTAAGGAGTCGTTCAAGACTCTGTATACCATTTACGTCAGACCCATATTGGAGTATGCAGCACCAGTTTGGAATCCACACCTAGTCAAGCACATCAAGAAATTAGAGAAAGTGCAAAGGTTTGCAACAAGACTAGTCTCAGAGCTACGGGGATTGTCCTACGAAGAAAGGTTGAGGGAAATTGGCCTGACGACACTGGAGGCCAGGAGGGTCAGGGGAGACATGATAACGACATACAAAATACTGCGCGGAATAGACAAAGTGGACAAAGACAGGATGTTCCAGAGATGGGACACAGACACAAGAGGTCACAATTGGAAGTTGAAGACTCAGATGAATCAAAGGGATGTTAGGAAGTATTTCTTCAGTCATAGAGTAGTGAGGCCGTGGAATAGCCTAGAAAGTGAAGTAGTGGAGGCGGGAACCATACATAGTTTTAAGGCGAGGTATGATAAAGCTCATGGAGCAGGGAGAGAGAGGACCTAGTAGCAATCAGTGAAGAGGCGGGGCCAGGAGCTATGACTCGACCCCTGCAACCACAAATAGGTGAGTACAAATAGGTGAGTACATCAACATGCACACAGGGTAGCAGCGTGGTCGGGGCCTCACTGGACACGGGATACCAACAAGAATACCAATATGTGTGGGGGTGCTCGGGGTTACTACCAGTGGCACACCTTAATGAATGTACCTGCCCCCGTGCTGCGGTACACGAGGCTGGGTACCGTGTTGCTCAGTGGTCAGGTACACCGCCAGTCGTACCCCTGGTGACCCACCACTCACCTTCCCTCCACACTCCAGGGGTAGCAGGATAAAACGACATGTTAGCATTTTTTACTTGCTGATAAACGGCAGGCGGAACCTCAAGGCATGAGGAACCTCAAGGCATGAGGAACCTCAAGGCATGAGGAACCTCAAGGCGTGAGGAACCTCAAGGCATGAGGAACCTCAAGGCATGAGGAACCTTAAGGCATGAGGAACCTCAAGGCAGGACTAGTCTCCAGTAGGTAGCAGGTAGTAGTAAAGTCAGGTTAGGTGGTCAGGTCCCTCACAGGTCCTGAGTGTGGTCTTGAAGGCTGGTCTGGAGTCAGAGTTAAGACTCCATCAAGGGAGGATTACTGGCTCCCTCGCCTCAATCATGGGGTATTAGGACCAAGCTACCAGACCAACTAAACAAAAAACTGGTCAAAGGCCAGTTCTCAGGTGGCGATTTATCCTGTACTCCCTCCCAGCTTGGCCAGCAGCTTCTGTCCTCTCTCTCAGCCTTACCAGCAGCTTCTGTACCTCCTCCCAGATTCACAGCAGCTTCTGTACTCCCTTCCAGCTTGGCCAGCACCTTCTGTCTTCTCTTTCAGCCTCACCAGCAGCTTCTGTACCTCCTCCCAGCTTCACAACAGCTTCTGTACTCTCTTCCAGCTTGGCCAGCAGCTTCTGTCCTCTCTCAGCCTCACCAGCAGCTTCTGTACCTCCTCCCAGCTTCACAACAGCTTCTGTACTCCCTTCCAGCTTGACCAGCAGCTTCTGTGCCTCCTCCCAGCTTGACAAACAGCTCCTGTTTCCCCTCCCATCTTGACCAGCAGCTTATGTACTCCCTCTTCAGGTCATCAGGTACTCCTGTTCTCCCCACCTGATCATCAGGCACTTCCCTCCGCCTCACCTGATTTATGGGTCCACACCGACCTCCAGGCGAATCCAAATTAGTCGACATGCATATTAAACCCCAACTAAAGGCCTGGCGGCAAGATCCAAAGATTTGCTAGAGTCCATGGATTCGCGAACTGAATCCAGGCACTCATGGACTGAGCCCAGGATTTGCCGAATGCAGGAATTTGCAGACCGAGTCCAAATTCTGAATCAAGTCCGTCGACTTGGCTCAGGTCTTGCTCGACGGAGACCAGGACTACTCATTCCGCGTCTTGGCAGAGATCAACGGAATCCTTCGTTCCTTCGGCTGCCTTGCAGCTGATGGGACCTGAAATCCACCGTAAGCTGCCTACGACAAGAAAGTTTAGGCTTCGTTTCTGTCCGACCTCGACTAGTGTCAGGTCACAACACAATGGTCCATAAATTTCGTCTTAACCTTCGTATGGCACTTGTGAGTACTTTTTTTTGTGCGTGTGAATCAGATGAAAAGTATCCAAACAGCTCTTGACGGCGTGTCCGGCTCCTTCCAACGCATCTGAACCTCTGTGAACTGGTTCCCTTTTACAGAGGTTCAGGACTAGTAAGAGTGGCATTACAAGGAAGGCTAGTGCTTCGCTAAGTAGCAAGTTATTTCGTTCCAGGGACTAATAAACAGACTCCAGAGCTAGTTGTACGGAGGTCAATATTCAGAGGAGGACGAGGTGTGGGCAGGCTAGCCGAGCACAATACTGCTGGGCGTGGTCCGGCCACGGCAACAAGACAGTAGGGGGAGGGGGAGCACGGGCGGGGAAGGGGAGAAAGGAGCTCACACAGGTAGGGGTGACACATAATAGGAGGGGGAAGCTAAGCCACACAGGTGAGGAGAGGGAGGGAGAAGGTACTAACCCAGGATATCTGGGTAGGGGAATACCTGTTTTAAAGCAAATACGGTCTCCGGCACCTCCAGCCTCACCAGTACTCACTGGGTTTATCTCGGTCACCCTGACACAGGGACCTGACTCTGGGACCTGAACCAGGCACCTACCACAGGAACCTAACACACCTGATTCTTCAAGCCTACGCTGTTCACCACTTGCTCATAGGGGACTGGCTACCTTCTCCTCATCTGTCTTCTGTATATATTTCTATAGTGTACAGAATATGTAGGTATATCTTCATACTATGTCTGTGTATTGTACTGATAAAGCCACTGGATGGCGCAATGTCTATAAGACACCTCTCCTGCACTTACATTACTGACATCTTAGATTAAGTTAGTTTACCTCAACTAACACACAACTATGTACACTACCAATAAAAAAAACTGGGTGAATAAACTTATGTGAATATGTAAATTAGAGAATTATATGGAAATGAAGTTGATAAGAGGCTGTGAGGAGCCTCGGGGCTTCTGCGAGAGTGAATGTATTTAGGGAAGACTTGTACAGTGTCAGCAGCAGCTGCGGTCACAAGCAGCTGGGTACGTCAGTAGAGTTTCTTAGTAAGATGACGTGAACCACATATTATGTCTTGTTAACCTGGTGTTGTACCGCTAAAATATGCATAAATAACCAGCACATAGGAGAGAGAGAAGCTTATGACGACGTTTCGGTCCGACTTGGACTGTTTACAAAGTCACACCACACGCTTCACCACTTGTGGCTTTAACACTCCTAATACAGAGACAGCTAAAAATAATAATATCTGCAGTGAAAGGAGAGAGAGAGAAAGAGAGATCAGTAGCGATTCAGAAAAAAATAGGTCACCTGTTAAAAGCAAGCTGGGCAGAGCATAAAGCTGAAGCCTACCTAGTACTGGTCAACCAAGCTCACTGCAGCATGTTTCTATTCTCTCATGCCCTGAGGACAGTGATTTGGTTAGGCATAATATATTTGGCTAGAAGACTTGAGGTGCTGAAGCTCCCTGAGTCTTGTGTGACTTAAATATTGAAATCTTTGAGGCTTCCAGACACCCTCGTCTCATTAAATTCTCCTTGATAAGTAGTTCGGCTCCTTCCCACCTCATGATGTGGCCATGTATGGTGCGAGATTAGACACATGCGTTGTTCGCATCATCACGGCTGCAGGAGTTTCTATGTTCCCTGACATGTGACTTTGTAAATGGTTAAAGTCGGACCGAAACGTCGTTGTAAGCTCCCCTCTCCTATGTGAGGGTTATTTGTGTTATGTTAGTCCATGGTCCTGAGTGTTTCTCCTATGTGAAGCTTTTCGCAGTCCCTGCAAGGGATCCTATAGACACCAGTACCAGTTTCTGTGGAGCAGACTTGTTTCAGTCTAACCAGGTCCTTGATGGTGTCCGTGGAACTGATTACTCTTTTGATGTGGCTGCCTATGAATGATGGAGAAATATCGCCCGCCACGTTACTATCAGGAAGGTCTGTGTACCTGGTGAAAGTTCTCTCATGTCCGTTATCTTTGCTCTCTCTTTGATAATGTGTAGGGCGTACCTTCTTACACTCAGAGATGAAGTAGAGTGGTGTCTCTGATATATTAACATCACTCGAGACAGTGTGGACTACAGATTCTAATAGACCCTAAGAAATCATTGCTGGCACCTGGCTTCGTTCTGGTATCATGCTGTGAGTGGAAGTGATGTCGTCATTATCGGTGGACTTCCTGTTGACCTTTATCAAGACTTGATACCTAAAATGGCTCTGGCACAACCACTTGGTTGAGTACCTGTCTTGCTTCATCAGATAGAGTCTGTCTCATTAAAACACCACTATCAATCTGTCGTCACCTGTATGTACAAGACTGTCTAGGAAAAGTAGACAGTTTTTCCTCTCCTTCGCTGTCTTGATTGTACATACTTGTCTTATTCCTACAATCTGACAGTATTAACACACCAGCACTTGTTCAAGACGGGCTTCCCTGTCGTACTCCATGATGGGCTTGCCAGTCACACTGTGTTCTCACAGGATAGATTTTCCTCTCTCATACTCCATCCCACAACATGAGTTCCCTTATCATACCCCATCCTACAGCATGGGTCCCTTTCTTACACTCTATCCCACAGCATGTGTTCCCCTATCACACCCCATCACACAGAAAGGAATTCCTACATGAGTTTATGATACGTATCAACCAAAAGTGGCAGTGTTAGTAGAGCGAAGATAATATCGTCAAGCATTCCACTGTGGATTCAGTAGCTACGAGATACAGCGCTACAAGTAGCTTAGTCAGGAGACCAGCCAAGTGGATAGCAGTTTGAAACCGAGTTTAGACTGGCAGTAGAATTCTAGACTGTCGAAGAACGTCGAACGTGTGATCTTCAGTGTGCTGAGGATATAATTTTTGGCCGTTCTTTATACTGTATATTTTTAAGGAAAGAAAGAAATGTATAAATAAGACCACTGTTTCAACTTCAGACTTCAGGAGACCTTCAGAGTTTCTAAGAAACTGATTTTGCTCGACAGGCTTCAAGAACGAGTTCTTATCGGTGTATAACATTCTTTGATACATTACCTTGAGAGAGAGAGAGAGAGAGAGAGAGAGAGAGAGAGAGAGAGAGACTATTCCTTTAAAACATTATACTTCAGTTACTTCAGGAATTAAGAGTATAAACCCACAAATTACATGGTTTCAACATTTAAACATTGGGTTGGCAATAATGTGTACTCTGGCGTCCAGCTACGATAAATAAACATCAGTAATGCTTGGAAAACAACACTGCGAGGCCAGGTGTGGAGGGACGCGCAACACTGTTACAGTCTTGGGGTATTTAAGACCCGCTCTTCAAACACAGGACCTGCCTGATACTATCTTGCCCACCGCCACCGCCACTGCTGCTGCTGCTGCTGCTGCTGCTGCCCCTGGCGAACCTGTTGCAGGGTGGGGCCCTTGTCGCCCTCTACCTGAAGACTCCGTCGCCCCATCGCCAAGCCTCTCCTTCCTACGCTCCTGTGGGCACCACATGATTTTAATAAGGTGATTGCGCTTAATGTGGATTGAAGTATTAAATCTCTTGAGGCTGGGATGACCCTCGAGGTGTGGCAAGTCTCAAGTGGTGGTAAAAGTTGCGGTGCGGGAGGCGTTTGTAAATGTAGCCTGAAGGCTATCAATCTGGTTCATCCAGTCCTGCCTCCCCACCACCACCACTACCACCACTACCACTATCACCACCACCACCACTACCACTATCACCACCACCACCACTACCACCACCACTACCACCACCACTACCACCACTACCACCACCACCACCACCACTACCACTACCACCACCACTACCACCACTACCACCACCACTACCACCACTACCACCACCACCACCACCACTACCACTATCACCACCACCACCACTACCACTACCACCACCACTACCACCACTACCACCACCACCACTGCCACCACCACTACCACCACCACCACCACTACCACAACTACCACCACTACCACCACCACCACCACCACTACCACCACCACCACTACCACCACCACAACTACCACCACCACAATCACCACCACTACCACCACTACCACCACCACCACCACCACTACCACCACCACCACCATTACCACCACCACCACCCCCACCATACCACCACCACCACTACCACCACTACCACCACCACCTCCACCACCACCACCACCACAACTACCACCACTACCACCACTACCACCACCACAACCACCACAACCACCACTACCACCACTACCACCACCACAACCACCACAACCACCACTACCGCCACTATCACCACCACAACCACCACCACCACCACCACAACTACCACCACTACCACCACCACTACCACCACCACTACCACCACTACCACCACCACAACTACCACCACCACCACCACCACCACAACTACCACCACCACCACCACCACAACTACCACCACCACCACCACCACCACCACCACCACCATCACCACCACCACCACCACTACCACAACCACCACCACCACAGGTTGTCACCTGTGACAGTTGACCAGCAGGATGATGGTGGTCTACACTTGTACAAACATGTGTTGAGACAACGTTCCACTGCGTAGAGCTTTACCATGTCATGTTTCGCTGTCTGTAGAGCTTTACTAAGAGCCAGTTCCCCTCAGAGCAAAACACTATCCACCACATTCCCCTTACTACATCCCCTATCCCTACCCAGTCTAACTTCCCCCCTCCTGCTCCGCCCCAGCAATAATCAACGACCCCTATCGTTAACGACTGCAACCGCCCAATTACAGCCGAGTTTATTCACTAACATATATTATCTACCTTATCTGGCCGCTTCATCAAAGATACGATTATTCAGGAGGTTGACCTCCGACCCTCTGACTGACCCAGTGTTCCGAAGCTCTGACCTGCATTTCTCCTGACCACAACGACTCCAAGGCTGAGGGACTGATTACCTGGAGTTTACCTGGAGAGAGTTCCGGGGGTCAACGCCCCCGCGGCCCGGTCAGTAACCAGGCCTCATCTTTTGTAAAGAGGTCTACTGTCTTCTAATTAACTCCTAGAATCTGTAAAGTAAAAGGACACAAGTGCAACTAATGTGACATTTATTGTGGCAACGTTTCGCTCTCCAGGAGCTTTATCAAGCCATTATTGCCACAATAAATGTCACATTAGTTGCACCTGTGTCCTTTTACTTTACATATTGTCGGTAATTCTACCAACTTTATTACAATCCTGGAATCTGTACTGATAAAGCCACTGGATGGCGAAACGTCTACAATAAAGATATCCAGATGTTGCACATGTCTTAACACAAGGTTATACGGTGATAATAATGTCTGGAGGCTGGTAGCACCGTAGCGAGGTGGAGAGGAGGTACTGTGAACGAAGTGCAGGTCCAGGCTATCCTGGCTCCACTGACATGAGTCAAAAGATATCACAACATTGACATGAATCGAGTTATCACTACACTGACATGAATCGAGAGTTATCACTACACTGACATGAATCGAGAGTTATCACTACACTGACATGAATCGAGAGTTATCACTATACTGACATGATTCGAGAGTTATCACAGCATTAACATGAGTCGACAGTTGTCACAACATTAACATGAGCCAACAGTTATCACAACCTTGACATGACTCATCAGTTGCCTCAACATTTAGAGCTAATTGGAAGCAAGAATGTCATGACTGCTGACAGTTGTGTTGAGCGAGCAGAGGTACTCAACCAGTGACATGTTTGGCTGGTCGTAAAGTTGCTTCTTCTAACGACAGATTAAGTGGTCTCTCTCTTCTTTAAGACCCGCACTGAGGCACGGAAGACCGAGGCAGCATCGCAGATGAGCTTAACTAACTCAGTGCAAGTAGTTCCTCTCACCCCTGTAACCGTGGTCATCTTTTCCCTGTTGTGTGCCAAATTTATGGCTTGTGTACTGGGGTATCAGACAGCGGTGAGAGGGAAGTCTGAAGGAGGCTGTGCAAGCTTCTCTTGAGTACGTCGCTGGTGTGTGCTCAGTTTGGGTATCACAGGCCGCGATATGTGGGGTATGTGTATATATTCTAGGGAACTAACACTCTACCATTGCCCCTGTCACCTGGGCTCCACACCTGGGCTCCACACATGGGTTTCACACCTGGGTTCCACACCTAGGTTTCACACCTGGGGTCCACACCTGGGTTTCACACCTGGGGTCCACACATGGGTTTCACACCTGGGTTCCACACCTAGGTTTCACACCTGGGTTCCACACCTAGGTTTCACACCTGGGATCCACACCTGGGTTTCACACCTGGGCTCCACACCTAGGTTTCACACCTGGGGTCCACACCTGGGTTTCACACCTGGGCTCCACACCTAGGCTCCACACCTGGGCTCCACACCTGGGTTTCACACCTGGGTTCCACACTTGGGTTCCACACCAGGGCTCCACACCTAGGCTCCACACCTGGGGCTCCATACCTTGGTTCCACACCTGGGTTCCACACCTAGGCTCCATACCTAGATTCCACACATAGGTTCCACATCTGGGTTCTACACCTGGGCTCCACACCTAGGTTCCATACCTAGGTTCCACACCTGGGTTCCGCACCTAGGTTTCACGCCTGGGCTCCAGACCTGTGCTCCACACCTAGACTCCACACCTAGGTTCCACACCTTGATTGCACACTTGGACTTCACACCTGACCTCCACACCAAGGCCTCACACCTAGGTTCCACACTTGGACTTCACACCTGGGTTCCACACCTAGGCTCTACACCAAGGTTCCATACCTGGATTCCACACCTGGGCTCCACACCTGCGTTCCACACCTGGGCTCCACACCTGGGTTCCACACCTGGGCTCCACACCTGGGCTCCACACCTGGGCTCCACACCTGGGTTCAACACCTGGGTTCAACACGTGGGTTCAACACCTGGGCTCCACACCTGGGCTCCACACCTGGGCTCCACACCTGGGCTCCACACCTGGGCTCCACACCTGGGTTCAACACCTGGGTTCAACACCTGGGCTCCACACCTGGGCTCCACACCTGGGCTCCACACCTGGGCTCCACACCTGGGCTCCACACCTGGGCTCCACACCTGGGCTCCACACCTGGGTTCAACACCTGGGCTCCACACCTGGGCTCCACACCTGGGTTCAACACCTGGGTTCCACACCTGGGTTCCACACCTGGGCTCCACACCTGGGCTCCACACCTGGGTTCAACACCTGGGTTCAACACCTGGGCTCCACACCTGGGCTCCACACCTGGGCTCCACACCTGGGCTCCACACCTGGGCTCCACACCTGGGCTCCACACCTGGGCTCCACACCTGGGCTCCACACCTGGGCTCCACACCTGGGTTCCACACCTGGGCTCCACACCTGGGCTCCACACCTGGGTTCAACACCCCTGGGTTCACCTGGTTCTACACCTGGGCTCCACACCTGGGCTCCACACCTGGGCTCCACACCTGGGCTCCACACCTGGGCTCCACACCTGGGTTCCACACCTGGGCTCCACACCTGGGTTCAACACCTGGGTTCAACACCTGGGTTCAACACCTGGGTTCAACACCTGGGTTCAACACCTGGGTTCAACACCTGGGTTCAACACCTGGGTTCAACACCTGGGTTCAACACCTGGGCTCCACACCTGGGCTCCACACCTGGGCTCCACACCTGGGCTCCACACCTGGGTTCAACACCTGGGTTCAACACCTGGGTTCAACACCTGGGTTCAACACCTTCATTGTATATAACATCCCGGATTATATCATTTAGTTTGCAATGTGGTAAAGTGAGATTTGTTTACTTATTACCACGTTCATCGTCTGGCGAGTGTCGGGGGTTGAACTCCAGCAGCCACTTGTCTGGTCATCCTCTGAGCCCGGCCGAGTCTATCTCCAACCTCTCTTTCTCTCCAGTTATTATATATATATATATATATATATATATATATATATATATATATATATATATATATATATATATATATATATATATATATATATTTATATATATTTATATCGTCACTTTCAATTTGTTGCACGAATAGGTGATACGCCCCCCATCCCCCGCTGTTGAGTTCCTTACTGTTGGATTTTCACTGTTGGATCTTCACTGTTGGATCTTTACTGTTGGATCTTCACTGTTGGATCTTTACTGTTGGATCTTTACTGTTGGATCTTCACTGTTCAGTCATTTGCTGTTGGATCTTCACTTTGTATCATCACTGTTAAGTCACTGTTGGGTACTCACTGCCTCTCCTTGCTTCTCTAGCTGGCTGGGCACCTCTCTTCTCTCATACAAATGTCTCCCCACTCCCCGTCTCCCCACTCCCCGTCTCCCCACTCCCTGTCTCACCACTCCCCTTCTCCCCACTCCCCGTCTCCCCACTCCCCGCCTCCTCACTCCCCGTCTCCGCACTCCCTGTCTCCCCACTCCCTGTCTCACCACTCCCCTTCTCCCCACTCCCCGTCTCCCCACTCCCCGTCTCCCCACTCCCCGTCTCCCCACTCCCTGTCTCCCCACTCCCTGTCTCACCACTCCCCTTCTCCCCACTCCCCGTCTCCCCACTCCCTGTCTCCCCACTCCCTGTCCCCACTCCCCCCTTCTCCCCCTGTCTCCCCACTCCCCGTCTCCCCCACTCCCCGTCTCCCCACTCCCTGTCTCCCCACTCCCTGTCTCACCACTCTCCTTCTCCCCACTCCCCGTCTCCCCACTCCCCGTCTCCCCACTCCCCGTCTCCCCACTCCCTGTTTCCCCACTCCCTGTCTCCCCACTCCCTACCTTCATTGATTCCTTTCCCTTTTATGGAATATAAGAGGGGAGCTGACAGACTGTCCATGTAGCTGACAGTCACTACCCAGCGCAGCTGATAGAGAGAGAGAGAGAGAGAGAGAGAGAGGGGGGGAGGAGAGAGAGAGAGAGGGGGGGAGGAGAGAGAGAGAGAGAGAGAGAGAGAGAGAGAGAGAGAGAGAGAGAGAGAGAGAGAGAGGAAGAGAGAGAGAGAGATCCGGAACCAACCCGAGACACCCCAGTAGTGAGTCTCTTTCTGCTTTTGTAATGCTAATGTCACCAGTGAACGATACTCTCTGAAGCCTTCGTCCAGTCTCACACACACACACACACACAGACACACACACGCACACACACACACACACACACACACACACACACACACACGGGGCCAGGAGCTGTGACTCGACCCCTGCAACCACAAATAGGTGAGTACACACACACACACACACACACACACACACACACACACACTCACACACGACATACCTGGAGTTTACCTGGAGAGAGTTCCGGGGGTCAACGCCCCCGCGGCCCGGTCTGTGACCAGGCCTCCTGGTGGATCAGAGCCTGATCAACCAGGCTGTTGCTGCTGGCTGCACGCAAACCAACGTACGAGCCACAGCCCAGCTGATCTGGAACTGACTTTAGGTGCTTGTCCAGTGCCAGCTTGAAGACTGCCAGGGGTCTGTTGGTAATCCCCCTTATGTGTGCTGGGAGGCAGTTGAACAGTCTCGGGCCCCTGACACTTATTGTATGGTCTCTTAACGTGCTAGTGACACCCCTGCTTTTCATTGGGGGGATGGTGCATCATCTGCCAAGTCTTTTGCTTTCGTAGTGAGTGATTTTCGTGTGCAAGTTCGGTACTAGTCCCTCTAGGATTTTCCAGGTGTATATAATCATGTATCTCTCCCTCCTGCGTTCCAGGGAATACAGGTTTAGGAACCTCAAGCGCTCCCAATAATTGAGGTGTTTTATCTCCGTTATGCGCGCCGTGAAAGTTCTCTGTACATTTTCTAGGTCGGCAATTTCACCTGCCTTGAAAGGTGCTGTTAGTGTGCAGCAATATTCCAGCCTAGATAGAACAAGTGACCTGAAGAGTGTCATCATGGGCTTGGCCTCCCTAGTTTTGAAGGTTCTCATTATCCATCCTGTCATTTTTCTAGCAGATGCGATTGATACAATGTTATGGTCCTTGAAGGTGAGATCCTCCGACATGATCACTCCCAGGTCTTTGACGTTGGTGTTTCGCTCTATTTTGTGGCCAGAATTTGTTTTGTACTCTGATGAAGATTTAATTTCCTCATGTTTACCATATCTGAGTAACTGAAATTTCTCATCATTGAACTTCATATTGTTTTCTGCAGCCCACTGGAAGATTTGGTTGATGTCCGCCTGGAGCTTTGCAGTGTCTGCAATGGAAGACACTGTCATGCAGATTCGGGTGTCATCTGCAAAGGAAGACACGGTGCTGTGGCTGACATCCTTGTCTATGCCGGATATGAGGATGAGGAACAAGATGGGAGCGAGTACTGTGCCTTGTGGAACAGAGCTTTTCACTGTAGCTGCCTCGGACTTTACTCTGTTGACGACTACTCTCTGTGTTCTGTTAGTGAGGAAATTATAGATCCATCGACCGACTTTTCCTGTTATTCCTTTAGCACGCATTTTGTGCGCTATTACGCCATGGTCACACTTGTCGAAGGCTTTTGCAAAGTCTGTATATATTACATCTGCATTCTTTTTGTCTTCTAGTGCATTTAGGACCTTGTCGTAGTGATCCAATAGTTGAGACAGACAGGAGCGACCTGTTCTAAACCCATGTTGCCCTGGGTTGTGTAACTGATGGGTTTCTAGATGGGTGGTGATCATGCTTCTTAGGACCCTTTCAAAGATTTTTATGATATGGGATGTTAGTGCTATTGGTCTGTAGTTCTTTGCTGTTGCTTTACTGCCCCCTTTGTGGAGTGGGGCTATGTCTGTTGTTTTTAGTAACTGTGGGATGACCCCCGTGTCCATGCTCCCTCTCCATAGGATGGAAAAGGCTCGTGATAGGGGCTTCTTGCAGTTCTTGATGAACACAGAGTTCCATGAGTCTGGCCCTGGGGCAGAGTGCATGGGCATGTCATTTATCGCCTGTTCGAAGTCATTTGGCGTCAGGATAACATCGGATAGGCTTGTGTTAATCAAATTTTGTGGCTCTCTCATAAAAAATTCATTTTGATCTTCGACTCTCAGTCTGGTTAGCGGCTTGCTAAAAGCTGAGTCATATTGGGACTTGAGTAGGTCACTCATTTCCTTGCTGTCATCTGTGTAGGACCCATCTTGTTTAAGTAGGGGCCCAATACTGGACGTTGTTCTCGATTTTGATTTGGCATAGGAGAAGAAATACTTTGGGTTTCTTTCGATTTCATTTATGGCTTTTAGTTCTTCCCGCAATTCCTGACTCCTAAAGGATTCTTTTAGCTTAAGTTCGATGCTTGCTATTTCTCTGACCAGTGTCTCCCTACGCATTTCAGATATATTGACCTCTTTTAGCCGCTCTGTTATTCTTTTCCGTCGCCTGTAAAGGGAGCGCCTGTCTCTTTCTGTTTTACATCTACTCCTCCTTTTTCTTAGAGGAATAAGCCTTGTGCATACATCGAGTGCCACCGAGTTAATCTGTTCTAGGCATAAGTTGGGGTCTGTGTTGCTTAGTATATCTTCCCAGCTTATATCGGTTAGTACTTGGTTTACTTGGTCCCACTTTATGTTTTTGTTATTGAAGTTGAATTTGGTGAATGCTCCCTCGTGACTAATCTCATTATGTCGGTCTGGGGCTCCGCGCATACATGACTGAACCTCAATTATGTTGTGATCTGAGTATATTGTTTTTGATATGGTGACATTTCTTATCAGATCATCATTGTTAGTGAAGATGAGGTCTAGTGTATTCTCCAGTCTAGTAGGCTCTATTATTTGCTGGTTTAAATTGAATTTTGTGCAGAGATTTAAAAGCTCGTGTGAGTGTGAGTTTTCATCAGAGCTGCCTCCTGGTGTTATTACTGCAACAATATTATTTGCTATATTCCTCCATTTTAGGTGCCTTAAGTTGAAATCCCCCAGGAGCAAGATGTTGGGTGCAGGAGCTGGAAGGTTTTCCAGACAGTGGTCAATTTTTAACAGCTGTTCCTGGAATTGCTGGGATGTTGCATCCGGAGGCTTGTCGACTACCACAATGACTAGGTTTTGGTTCTCGACCTTTACTGCTAAAACTTCCACTACATCATTTGAGGCATTTAGCAGTTCTGTGCAAACAAGTGACTCTGCAATGTACAGGCCAACCCCCCCCCTTTTGCCTGTTCACTCTGTCACATCTGTATAGGTTGTAACCTGGGATCCATATTTCGTTGTCCAAGTGATCCTTTATGTGGGTCTCAGTGAAAGCCGCGAACATTGCCTTTGCCTCTGCAAGCAGTCCACGGATGAAAGGTATTTTGTTGTTTGTTGCTGGCTTTAGACCCTGTATATTTGCAAAGAAGAATGTTATCGGACTGGTGGTATTGTTGGTACTGGGGGGGGATTTTTTTTTGGCATTCGTATCTGTATCTGTTGGTTTGGAGTGGAGGCCATCGACTGTGGTTCCACTCCAGGAATGACTGGATTTGGTGTACGATTTCTGCCATTTCCTGCCAGGTTTTTTTCCTTCCTGGCACTAAAAAACCTCTCCCTCTTGAGTGGCTGTGGCTACCCAGGTTTTCCCATGGCCTGGATGTTTTGTATCTTTTTGTCCCCTTTAGATGGTATGCCTGGCAATTTAAGTTATAGCACAGTCTTTCCTGTACTGAAGAGGTACACAGTTCAGGGTGAAAAAGCTTACAGGAAGGGAGTTTGCATTTTCCTGTTGTCATATGGGCATGGCATTTTCTAGGGTGGTCATAGTTGCACGTCCCATCTGTTTTACCAGATTTTCCATGCCAGCAGATACCGAGTGCATAGTATGTGCACAGGCTTGGTTTCCGTTTGCCTTGGGTTTCTGTGACTGTATTTCCTGTTGGCGCATGTTTCCATGTCTTACTTCTATCCTCCCTAGCACCAACAATGGAGCTCCCACCCGTTGTTTTTGGTAATATATCCTCACTATTGCTAGTGGAGTCCTCTTGTTTGCTATTTCCTGCGGTATTTCTAGTTTGCAATATTGGTTTTATCTTATCTTTGACTACACTTGTTTCCCTACTATGGCTCCTGTCCCCTATGAGGTCATTTATATGTATTCCTTCCTGCGTATAATTCCCGACTACCTGGACAAAATCTCCAGCTTCACCATTACTGTCTCCCAGGACAGCATCTCCAGCTTCCCCATTACTGTCTCCCAGGACAGCATCTCCAGCTTCACCTTTACTGTCTCCCAGGACAGCACCTCCAGCATCACCATTACTGTCTCCCAGGACAGCACCTCCAGCTTCACCATTACTGTCTCCCAGGACAGCACTATCAGCCCCACATTTACTGACTACCAGTGCATCATCTCCAGCCTTACAGTTTCTGACTACATGGCTAGTAACAAGGGCAGTACCATTCATCCCAGACTTTTTATGTTCCCATCTGTTGTAGAAAGCTTCCAGGTTTTCTATGAAAGCAGCTTTGATGTTGACCTCTTTTAATACCCTTGTGATTTTAGTCCACACATTTATCTCATTTGGGCATACCCAAAAACACTTCCCTGTTTTAATACTGCTTGTAGCTAGTTCTTGGATATCTGCACAAGGGGCGTGACACCAATTTCCACAAAAATGACAATTTATGCATGTGGAAGCCCGTTTGTTTGACTGATCACAGACTACACACAGCTTCATAATGATTTGAATGGTTGATTTACTGCAATTCTACTAGCAACCTCTTGAATATTCTATTAATAACCTGCTAGGTAGTGCACAACGAAACCGTATGAAACCAGTCCAGGGTTCGGACCAGTCAAGGGTTCGGACCAGTCAAGGGTTCGGACCAGTCTATCTGATCTGATCAGTGGGTCACTTATTTAAACCATACTGGTCGGTGATTTGAGCTAACACATGAAGGATCTACTGGAAATTATCTACCCGAGTAATATGTGATTTGATTGATACAAAAGTATAACTTGCGTGTTGAAGAGCCGGTGACTGCTGGCACTCCTACAATGACGAACGGTCGACCTCCACCCTTGTTTATCAATCACTGTATCTAGCTTTTCTATTTTTTTTCCGTCTCCACCACAATAAATGCTATATTATCACTATAGTTGACTGGTGGAAATTTTGGAGGAAGGACGCTTTTTCTGTAGTAATAATTGCTTCTCGTTGTGTATATTGCGACCGTTGGTAACTACAGGTTATATGAAATTCACAGTATACGTCTGGTATTTCAAGAAAAAAGAAACTAATGAAAGTCACTCCACTCCACTAAGTACCATTATAATACTGGTTAGTTGCTACTACAACACTGTATTCTGCTGTTCACTGGTATCACTAGATTATATGCGAGTACACTAGCAGGCCAGGAAGATTATTAAAAACAGCTGACCTGTGTTAAGTTTCTGGCGACTTCTGGCACCAGCCTCTATAGGCTTATCACTTCATTTACAAATTCACCTGTTTTCAAATGGCACTTTAGCCTTTATCATCAATATACTAGGGAGCCACTGTAGTATACACTATACACTATGTATACTCAATGTTTTCAGGGAGACTTTCTTTCCTCTGACACAAAGTTCAATTATTATTATTTTTTTCACACGGGACACAGGCCTATGATTCCCCTCTGGCAGTAAACTCTGCTAGGTAGTGCACACTAATTCTCCTTTTTTGACTCAGTATATAATGTTTTCCGCCCAAGATTGGTTCCAGGCGCTAGAGGGATGTATCGTATAGGATTGATGACACAAATTAAAGTTCTAGCACGTAAGAGCGACCGTGAAAACACCAGAAAACCCGGAGCACGACGAGGCATGCTGACACTGTCACGCACAAAGTCCCAATCTTTAATCTCTAGTTTCTGTTTACCGCCTCTTGAACCTCCGTTTCCCGCTCCCCTACTGTCTGTCTGTCTGTCTGTCTGTCTGTCTCTCTCTCTCTCTCTCTCTCTCTCTCTCTCTCTCTCTCTCTCTCTCTCTCTCTCTCTCTCTCTCTCTCTGCTCTCTCTCTCTCGTCTCTCTCTCTCTCCTCTCCTCTCTCTCTCTCTCTCTCTCTCTCTCTCTCTCTCTCTCTCTCTCTCTCTCTCTCTCTCTCTCTCTCTCTCTCTCTCTCTCTCTCTATCATTTTGTTTATAGGAGACGCTAACACGGTCTTTATGCGTTATTCTCGTTCCTCATCATACTGCTGTCTCTTCCTCATCATCCTGCTGTCTCTTCCTCATCATCCTGCTGTTCCTTCCTCATCATCCTGCTGTCTCTTCCTCATCATCCTCCTGTATCTTCCTCATCATCCTGCTGTCTTCCACATCATACTGCTGTCTCTTCCTCATCATCCTGCTGTCTCTTCCTCATCATCCTGCTGTCTTTTCATCATCATCCTGCTGTCTCTTCCTCATCATCCTGCTGTCTCTTCCTCATCATCCTGCTGTCTCTTCCTCATCATCCTGCTGTCTCTTCCTCATCATCCTGCTGTCTCTTCCTCATCATCCTGCTGTCTCTTCCTCATCATCCTGCTGTCTCTTCCTCGTTATCCTGCTGTCTCTTCCTCATCATCCTGCTGTCTGTTCATCATCATCCTGCTGTCTCTTCCTCATCATCCTGGTGTCTCTTCCTCGTCATCCTGCTGTCTCTTCCTCATCATCCTGCTGTCTCTTCCTCATCATCCTGCTGTCTCATCCTCATCATCCTGCTGTCTCTTCTCATCATCCTGCTGTCTCTTCCTCATCATCCTGCTGTCTCTTCCTCATCATCCTGCTGTCTTTTCATCATCATCCTGCTGTCTCTTCCTCATCATCCTGCTGTCTCTTCCTCGTCATCCTGCTGTCTCTTCCTCATCATCCTGCTGTCTCTTCCTCATCATCCTGCTGCCCCTTCATCATCCTGCTGCCCCTTCATCATCCTGCTGTCCCTTCCTCATCATTCTGCTGTCTCTTCCTCATCATCCTGTTGTTCCTTCCTCATCATCCTGCTGTCTCTTCCTCATCATCCTGCTGTCTCATCCTCATCATCCTGATGTCTCTTCCTCATCATCCTGCTGTCTCTTCCTCGTCATCCTGCTGTCTCTTCCTCATCATCCTGCTGTCTCTTCCTCATCATCCTGCTGTCTCTTCCTCATCATCCTGCTGTCTCTTCCTCGTCATCCTGCTGTCTCTTCCTCATCATCCTGCTGTCTCTTCCTCATCATCCTGCTGTCTGTTCCTCATCATCCTGCTGTCTCTTCCTCATCATCCTGCTGTCTCTTCCTCGTCATCCTGCTGTCTCTTCCTCATCATCCTGCTGTCTGTTCCTCATCATCCTGCTGTCTCTTCCTCGTCATCCTGCTGTCTCTTCCTCATCATCCTGATGTCTCTTCCTCATCATCCTGCTGTCTCTTCCTCATCATCCTGCTGCCCCTTCCTCATCATCCTGCTGTCTCTTCCTCATCATCCTGCTGCCCCTTCCTCATCATCCTGCTGTCCCTTCCTCATCATCCTGCTGCCCCTTCATCATCCTGCTGTCCCTTCCTCATCATCCTGCTGC